>NC_137825.1:42754752-42767252 GCF_963921795.1 Nannobrachium achirus | reverse complement strand
CTGTTTCTATTTATATCAATTTGTATAAAGCACTTCTTATATAAGAGCTGTAAGAAACCCGTATACGTCCTCGGCTGTCAAACCAAGGGGGTATCAGCAGGAGTTACCACTCCTGCTAACTAACAACTGCATGTTTTACATGCTGCAATGACGCTCAGATGATGACCTACAACACTGGTTCCCAAACACTGTGTCGGACTCGGAACCCATTTTTTTTTTTTTTTTCTATATTATTATTTCAAAAAACATTCCCCAAAAAGTTACGATTTTCATGAATAATAAAGAAATGCAATGAGTAATTTCATTAATAAATAAAATAAAAATCCAAGATACTGCATAAATTAGACAACAAATGTTTAAGAAGTAGTGAAAATAGCCGATCTACAATAACACAGCGCGAAGCTACGCGTTTTGAGCTTGTACTGTAGATCTGCCGTTTTCACTAGTTTGGGTACCGGGCAAACGTCTAATTTCTCTTCTGGGTCTTGAGCTAAAAAGCTTGGAAACTACTGACCTAGAACATCACCTAATACAGGGGACAAGGACAAGGTGCCAGTATGAAAATAGGAGACTGAGAGCTGACAGAACGGAAGGAAGAACAGGGTGAAACGCAGGGTAGGAGAGGGTGAAATGAGGACGGACAAGAGATTGGGTTTTCATTTTACGGAAGATAAAGGGTGACTCGACTCTACTGTTCTGGCAGGAGCAGTGAGGTCACTCCGCCACATTATCCATTTGCCAAGTCATGTAGTGGTTGCTTGCTTTCAAAGTGCCTTACAACAACACCATGAGTAGAGCCATTTTTAGCCCGCTATTAGGTGGCCTGAGTGGGAAACAAGCCACTAAATCTGGGAGAGTTGTCATGTGCGTGTATGATCAGCAGTTTTTGGGGTATTGCATCATATTAAGTGTACAGAGATAGTCGATAATCTCTTGTTGCACACCTGCTTTCACTGGGCAGGTGCGTAGGAGTGGAGCAGCCAACATTAAAATAAAGAGGTGGTGCCATAGTTTTGTACTTTTTCTGTTTTGTATGTGCCTATGGAGTTCTAATAGACCCCCAGGTGTGTCGGGCAGAAACCTCGCATCTCCAAGTTTCAAATTTGTTACGTTCTTTCGTAAAGTAAAGCCCTGCTTCATCATACAAGACTGTGAAACAAAACTAGTGAAAATAGCAGATCTACGAGCACACAACGCCTCGCATGTAGATCGGCTATTTTTCACTATTTTAAATCATTTTTCAAATGATAAACACAAAACGAACGGTTTTGGACATACAGGGTTTCCACCCGACAATGACGATATGCAAATATGACTTCCCTGTGTATTTTTGGTTTCTTCCTGAAAGCTGAAAAAACTAAATTGAAATACAACCGTTTTAATGACATCATAAAATCATCCCCCCACTTTTTACCATGCATACAGCAATACTGTGGGTGTGGCTAACTTCATCTGGGTCACCACCACCCACCTTAAAACCATTAAACCTGCAGGGTACAGAGAGTATGATATAGTCCTACACCCCTTCCTGCGCACAGCAAGTCTGTTCGTCCGTTCCCTGAACACCTTGGCCGGCGCTCCAAGCTGTGGGATGACCTCTTCCTCTCGGTCAGGACGTAGTCTGAAAACTCACAGCTTCAGACTCTACCTCACACCGCCTAACACTCGTTTCTTTGTATCTGTATTTGTGCCTATACAGTATGTAGATACATGCTAGTTACTGCATGTTATTATATCGGTCAGTGTTTCCCAAACAGTGGGTCGGGAAGAAAATCCCATTTTCTTTTCCTACAGTAAGAAATAGTGTATAGATCCCGGCGATCTTTGCTGCGTGTCACTCCCTGTCTCTCTCTCCTGTTTCCTGTCTGTCTCCAAAGTATATACTATAAATATAATTTAAAAAATGTAGATATATGCTGTTTGCTTGTCCACAGATGCTAGGTATGTGATTTAAATAGATTTGATATCTACCTGCTAGCTGCTATACAGGTACATAAGCTGGAGGTGCCGTGGAGGTACTTTGTTGCACATACTTGTTTTCTTGGCACTCTATTTACTTGATCACTTACTGTACCTTGTTGTCGACTGACTAGAGACTTGAATTCATGCCATACCGGTATATCCTCAGATCTTTGTCTTTAGTTTAGAGTGACGTTGCTCTGGATAAGCCTATATTGTAAATTGGTATCATTCACATGAGGCTGAGGTGATTTCCACTCTTTAACACCGCTGTATGAATCAATTTGCAGTGGTAGACAGATAAACTTTAAGATGGGTTGGCAGGGCTGTCCTGCTACATGCCAGGGTGCTACAAAAAAGCTCTGCAATGTTATACTCCATAATAATATGGACAATTAATTACAAGTATTTAACATAGTGAACTACCGGTGTGTAGACTTACTTGCAGTCGCAGTGTGTGGGTCTGTAGTAGAATGGAGGGACCTTCTGTTCATACTTGGCTTTGGCCGTGTTGTTGCCCATGGCAGCCACCAACTAAGAGAGGAAGACAGGAAAAAATGCATTGTTTGAATACATTTGAATGTTAAAGCACAAAGAATATGCTGTAGTTTTGAATGCTTCTTCTAGAAGAGTGTATATAATTTACAAAACGAATACAAATGTTTCACTACAAAGCTGTGCTATTCTGTGACATAATGTACGTTTTCTCACAAAAACGAATACTTAACTGTATCAGAACTAAAATTGCAATAAAGACAGAATACAGATTCAGATTCTAATTAACCCACATTTAGACCTGAGGCCGATTCTAAAATAAATTGTGTTGCTATATGTATAGCAACAACTATTGAGACACAGAAGTGTTTACGGATTGAAAGGCATAACAACGTATAGGTTACAACAGGTATAAATGGGTTAACAGCAAAGATGTACAATAGCACAGTGGTTCTCAACCTGTGGGTCGGGACCCCCAGTGGGGTCCCCAAATTATTGTTTTCTCACTCAACAGTAAACAAACCAACATACAGTTTAAGTGTATAGGTATCTGCACATTGCTAAAGTGACAAATTTAATACCTCTAAAATGACAAATTAAACATTGGAAAATCTGTCAAATATTATGAAAATAGCCGATCTACATGCTCACAATGCCTCGCAAATAGAACCATGGCGTGTTGTACAACATGTAATGCCTCAACTCTTAGTGATCATCAGGGTGGGGCAGGGTCCCCAGTTAAAATATGATTATTTTGGGGGTCGTGGCCTGAAAAGGTTGAGAACCACTGCAATAGCAAACAACACCAATTCCCACTGTTGAGGAGATTCATCAAACAAAATGGCCAGGCCATAAAGGGAGCATGGTTCCTGCCCTCATTAGCTGCCATGTTTTGTTTCAGTTGGACAGAATCACAGATAGGTCAGCTGAGCATCCTCATGTCTTTTTTAATCCAGAGAAGGTTTGGACCACTTAACCCCTATTTATTTGGTTGTCCCCCGGTTCTAGCTTTGCAAATAGCTAATAGCTGATCTACAAGCTGTTACATTGTTTATTGTAAGTCTGCCAAATGCCTAAATTGTAAATTGTGACAGACTGTGAGCTTGTAGATCTAATATTTTCACTGAATGTTCGTCCCAGTGAGATCACAAAAGTCACTCCCTTTTGTTTGCTCACAGGTGACAGGGAGACAGTGTAAGGAGGGGCAGTGACGTGTTCCTATAAGTCACCAATCACCTCCTGATAGCAAGTCTGCTGCAATATACTGTAAAGCTGGTTAGTCAATGTTATGTGCAGAAATAATGCATGTGTTCTATGTCTCTTGCCACTGTCTCCTGTACCTCCACCTCGCTGGCCTCCCAGGTGTCCTGTATGGATTTGACCCGGGTGATGTGAGGAATGCTCCGATGGAGGAGGGAGCAGGCCTGGCAAACAAACACGCCCAAAGTCAGTGATGCCCAGTCTGGTTCTACAGTGTCAGAGAGGGAGACAGAGAGAGACAAAGACACAGACAGAGAGAGAGAGATAGAGTGAGTGAGAGGACAGTGGGCAAGTAAGAGATGGAGAGAGGGAAAGGAAAATAAAGAAAAGAAGGAGAAAGAGAGGGATAGAAAAGAGGGAGTGATTTGCATCGTTTTTCTTTTTGTTTTGTTCTTAATTCGGTCAGTATCTGCCACTCTCCACCAGAGCAATTTGGTGAGTCCAACCATAGAATTTGCTTCCATCCATTCCTAGAATACCAACATTACAAACAAACATTAAAGAGCACAAGGACCCATGCAGAGCGGCCAGGTAACTGGAAGAATTGTCTGTGAGAGAACTATAATGGGAGATGAAACCTTATCCTTGATTTATGCTTGGTTGCACGTCAATAACACCCCAAATATTTTGGTGCGCAATTCAAGTATGCAGCTCAGTATAAATCACTAATACAGAGTGGGATAATGTAAGATGAAGAAAAAAGACGAACAGAGATGGAAAGAGAGGAGGGAATACTACTAGACAATAAATAAAATGGGTGGGCTCAGAAAGACACAGGGGGAAAAAAGGGAGGGGAACCTTATGTCATAAAAGAGGAACGACAGATCAAAGTGCTGTTGTTGCTGTGTCTGTGTGCGTGTGTGTGTGCGTGTGTGTGCGTGCGCGTGCGTGCATGCATACAGTATGTGTGTGGAGACTGGAGACGTGTTTCTGTTGATCAGCCAGCCTGTAACAGGACACTAAAATAATGCTGGGTTAAGGTTTCATGCTGTAAATAGTCAAACTTGTTCCTCGACAAAGTAGTACTATTCGGGTGTGTCAAGTTGTGCATGTGTCTCATGTCTGACATGGAATACAAAGACATGCAAATGTATGGAAAATAAACACCTAGTGTGTGTGTGTGTGTGTGTGTGTGTGTGTGTGTGTGTGTGTGTGTGTGTGTGTGTGTGTGTGTGTGTGTGTGTGTGTGTGTGCGCGCGCGTGTGTGCGTGTGTGCGTGTGTGTGTGCGTGTGTGTGCGCGTGTGTGTGTGCGTGTGTGTGTGTGTGTGTGTGTGTGTGTGTGTGTGTGTGTGTGTGTGTGTGTGTGTACCGGTATGTGTGTATGTGTGTATGTGCGTGTGTGTGCGTATGGGCAGTACATTCTACAGGAAATACCAGATTGGCATCTCTGGTCAGAGTTCATTCTGACTGATCAGTCCATCACAGCTCTCACACTCGCATGCACTTACACATACACTTAATGTCCCTATGTCTGTGTCAATATATTTCATACATAAGCCTACAATTTTAGGTAGATATGACATATATCTTCCACCTTTTTGTGCCAGTTTTAAAAGTGATTTTTGGGAAAAAGCTGAGTACTTTAAAAAAATGTGTTTTGCAAAAATCTGCCTCATGGTGGCACTATAACAGGCCCATGTGAAAAATGTGTGCATTGAGATTGTAGTGGCGTCACTCACGGGCACATCGCCTAACACATACTAGCAGGTCAGACAATGGTGTATTGATATGCATACAGACTCGTTCTTTTGTTAAATCAGCCTGGTGTGACATCCTGGTGCTTTTGTAAATGTTGTCGAGGTGTGAACTTAAGGGTTGTTTTACATCAATGTATTCTGTATTCTCATTTTCTTCTGCATATTGTTGTTGTGTTTTGTAAAACTGTTGAAATCTCGGCACCGCTGAAAAAGAGGGTACCACTACAAGCCCTCAGTGTGTTTACAGAGAATTAAATAAAGGTTGAAATGAAATCCATGCATGTCTTGTCCGTGCACGTGGTCCTGCTCAAAAAGATTTGGGATGTACACGCGTGACACTGGCGACCGGGCCAACGGTGCCAGAGTAACAGAAGGACACACTAACAGATGGACACACGGATGGACGGACAGACAGGGTGCAAAACATAGTCTCGGCCGTGCCTTCCGGCCTGGCGGAGACAATTACGCACACACAAACAAGTCCAATCACGCACATACACACACACACACACACACACACACACACACACACAGCATACGCACACACTCCATGAGTCAGCACAGAGCAGAGTGCACGACACGTTGACAGTCATCTTGGCTTCAGCACAATGAAGTGCTTGTCCTTGAAAACTAATTAGCAGTCACAAAGTTTGTGCAACCACGCGGTGTCTTGGCTCTGCCACGCCACGCACAGCAGCAGATGCGTGTGTGGGTGTGACCGTGCGTTTAACGGATGGCCTCAAAGGCAAACCTTGATTCCACCATCAGAAGAACCGTTGTTCAAAGTCACAGAAACAGAGACACAAAGAGATAGAGGTGTCGCACCAAATTCTGGGCCCTGAGTACAAGGATCCACTCACAATTTGTGCTTTAACTATTGAAAAATAGCGCGGCACTCTGTGCCGTGCTGTGAGCTTGTATATCTGCTATTTTTCAATAGCTAAAGTATACCAGTAAGACTCCCTAATCGGGAGATAAGCGACCGTTGGTCGCTTATCTCCACAAATAGGCCAAAAGTTTGTTTTACCAATTATCAAGACATACGGGCAGTTGACAGTTTGCCATGGTTACTCATTGAAGTTGAATCTCCATATATGGAGACATAAGTTGCTCATACCATAGCAACCATGTTTTTTACAGGGCCTGGGATTGATGACATCAGAAATCTCCATATATGGGCATGAAAGGGATTTTGTTTCTGGAAATATGTCTGTGGGGTGCCACATTTGGAATAAAACACTTACATCACACATCTGGATATCCATACAGCCCATCTAGTTTGCCTGTGTCCATTTATGCCCATATATCTGATGACATTGGGACAATGATCTCCATATATGGGCATAAAACTTATGTTAATTAGTAAAGCCTGGGGATCTCCATATATGGGCATGAGGGGTACCCTAAAAGGGCATCATCTGGGAATAGCAAATATAGTTATCCTAGAAAGTGAAAATCTTACATCAAAGGCCATAACTACCTACCTACCACCATACTGCATTCCTCATTAAACTACCTACCAGTAAGATGCCTATAGGGAGAAAAGCAAAGGGCGAGGTTGCACCATTTCTTGGTCTTCTGGCCAGTGATGTATATCGGACCATTTAACCATATATGGAGACATCTGGTACCCAAAGATATTCACAGATATGGGCTTAATATTGATGACATAAGGGATCTCCATATATGGGCGTAAAAGGGATTTGGTTCCCCTGGCATCACAGGGATCTCCATATATGGGCATAAAATGGATTTGGTTACCCTGGCAACACGGGGATCTCCATATCTCCATATATGGGCATAAAAGGGATTTGGTTCCCCTGGCATCACAGGGATCTCCATATATGGGCATAAAAGGGATTTGGTTCCCCTGACATTACAGTGATGTCAGTGGCTGGTTCTACAGAGGGGATCTCCATTTATGGGCATAAAAGGGAATGTATGTATGATGATGTCAGATATCATAGACGTCATAGGACTTTCACATAACGAATAACTGAGTAAGCATGTAAACCCGTAAAATCTATATTTGGGCATGGCTGATTTATGACCTCATCATGATGACACGAGCAAACACAGCTGAATTGTATAAATGATCAGTGCAGAAACCAACAGAAGTATTTGACCAAGACTCTTCGATTTAAACATCAACAAAGGTGTGACGTTTGTTGATGGTCACAAAGGTGTGACGGACGGACGGACGGACGGACGGACGGACGGACGGCCGGTGGAGGTTTTCATAGTAAACTGCTCCCTGACGGTCGCAACAATAATTCCAGGCCCCTCCACATTGGGCCCTAGTAACTCAGTCCCCTGTGACGCCCCTGGATAGAGGCATGCAGAATGTGAATAAGAGAGCAGACTAAAAACTGCTGCACAGGTATTATGACTCATCTTTTCTGTTTACTACACTGTTAAATCCTCTGGCGTCACTGGGTGGAGGTCACTGGATGGCCCTTGTGTGGCCAGTCTGTGACGTCAGTCGTCTACTCCAGTGGTTTTCTACTTTTTTTTTCATGTCATCGACCCCAAAGTGTATTATGTACAGTATCTGGCCAGTCAATTGTGCCGGGGAGTCAGGGACCCTCATACAATAGTCGTGTTGTTAAAATGTCTCAAAAATATCCCAACCCTTGCAAAGATTTACAATTCGTTTTTTTTTTTTTTTTAATAGCCAATCTAAAAGCTCACAAAGCAATGTGATGTGACAAATTGTGAGCTTGTAGATCTGCTATTGTCAAATATCCGATAGGGCTAAAGTGGTTCAATTTAGATGGGAATACTTGGACCAGGGATCCTTTGAAACCACTTGGTGACATTATGTAAGATGTTTGACTCCACATTTGGGTATGATTCAGTCCGATCTGAGGCCGTTATTGAGCTACCATTATTAAATATTTCAACAAGCATAACACATATGTTTAAATAAATGCTGAGGGTACTTCCCTTGGCCTAGTGGTGCAGATCGGTCCAGCGCGCACACACACACACACACACACACACACGCACGCACGCACGCACGCACGCACACACGCACGCACGCACGCAGGTTGTACCTCGAGTCCTAGAGCATATCAGTTGGCTACAGAGATAAACCACTCATCTCAGTGTCAGCCGTCATTGATCCTCGAGGATCAATGACGTCTCATCTCATCTTATCGCAGCTCCGACCTTTTCCGGGATTCCAAGACCTTGAACTATCGTAAAAGCTACCTTACCCAGCTGACACTAGCAAGTGTGTAAACATGGGTTTTGTTTGTGTGGGTGTGCTGTAGCGCGTGTGACTGAGTCCTGTATGGTACTACACGTGTTAACATGTGTGAAATGTGTATGCCGGGCCCGAGAGGCAGGCTTTGCTTACCACTATGCGTCTTTGGCGTGACCACATTTCCATCTCACCTTCTTACATAAGGGGGCCCTCCTCTTACGCTCATACAAACAAGCCATCATGCAGAATGTGCAATGCAGCCATGAAAAATGACATGCATGTGCAGCACAGACTTGCCCATATACTCTCCAATTATACCACACACATAGAAGGCCGAGAATGAACATACAGTAGAATAAAGTCAATTACTGTGCACACACAACACAAAGGGCTGCAACACACGCGCGCGCGCACGCGCACGCACACACAAACATGCACACACGGCCCTGGTAAATAGGAACTTTGTCCCTATTTTCTCCTGCTTTTTCACCTTCATCAAACTCTTTCCATTTAACGCCTTGACTTTCCCTTTATCTCCTTGAGAGTAACCTAGCCTTCATATAAATGTTACAGCTGTTGTGCTAATTTAATACCAGTTAACAGTGACAACAGGCTTTAGAGTTGTTGGTGTTAAAATATGTCTCAATACCGAAAGAGTCTCTGGAGTAGTAACACTGACATAGTCGTTGTTTAGTCATTCTATATACATTCACCATGTTCCCATATTGATGGTAGCGTATGTGTAATTACTGTCTGTACACTGGATGGATATGAATTCACCACTTGTTCATTCTATACCCCGAATCTGTGCTCCTATCCCTGTTTTTCTTATCTTCCCGTTTGCCTTCCCGAAATCCCTTTCACTACTTAATTTTACACACACGCACGCACGCACGCACTCACGCACGCACGCACGCACGCACGCACGCACGCACGCACGCACTCACGCACGCACGCACGCACGCACACACACACACACAGCTATTGTGAGATGAGGTCACTGCTGTGTGAGTCATGTTAATGGAGCGCCAGACAACAGTCAGGAAGATTTGCTATGACTGTCTAAGTGACAAACGCACAAGCGCATGCGCGCGCACACACACACACACACACACACACACACACACACACAGCTTCCCCCTCCCTATGAATTCCAAGGCGCTGTTTGTAAATAGGATTACTGAGAACAACACATCCATGGTCATCATAATATGCATTGGGGAAAGCCCTGACATAGAGGGCCTTGCTCAGACCCCCTAACAGAGAATCCCCATCCAAAACAGTCTACTACATGGAAGATTGCATCATGTGTTGATTAACAATACTACTGATACTATAGTATAGTCTAGAATGTGTTGAGCGATGATCCTGGAAGGAGCTAAGCTCCAACACCTGGCTTTGTCCGGGCTCTGAAGTCTGGCCTACATCTGGTCTACATCCGCCTACATCTTGGCACAAAGTGCTCAAAGTTTGTTGTACGCCCAGGATCACATTGGCCAAGCTTTGCGGGATGCTTATTGGAATTAACTCATAAAAAATAAATTAATATTACTGCCACGTTACCAACACCGACATTTCATAGTTTGCATTTGGATATTGCACAGTCTGCTATATTTTCTTCCCTTTCTTAAGGCCAGACTGCACCAATGCAACTAGTCGCAACTCCTTGCAACAAAAAGTTTTAAAGGACAACTTCTTTTTTTTACAAGAAGGGTTCATAGATAGTCATTAGAGAAAAGAAAAGATGAGTGTTCTATTGTTTAGTGATTTTAACGATTTTTATTTGCATGCATGCCCTCAGGTTGGCGGCATGCATGCAAGTGGCTAAATATGTATTTTTAGACAC
The DNA here is from genome assembly GCF_963921795.1 of Nannobrachium achirus. Taxonomy (NCBI): domain Eukaryota; kingdom Metazoa; phylum Chordata; class Actinopteri; order Myctophiformes; family Myctophidae; genus Nannobrachium; species Nannobrachium achirus. Next base: position 42,756,786 of record NC_137825.1, on the reverse strand, counting down.
AATAAGCCCATTCCCAAGATGCACCACAATCTTTCATGGGCAGATGTGACTTATGGGGGCTGGTGTAAATAGTAACAAAGACATTGTCAGCTTATTGTGTCTAAAAAGACATATTTAGCCACCGAAATCAAAATGGCTAAAACGATAGAAAGCAGTAAATGAAAACATTTTAACACTCATCTTTTCTTTTCACTACTTACAATCTAAAATATGTTGTTGTAAAAAACAAAAGGTTGTCCTTTAAGGCCAGTCCACGCCGATGCAACTCCTGGCAACTGCCTGTGGGGATAATGGTTACAAGTTGCAAGTTGCAAGGAGTTGCATTGGTGTGGACTAGCCTTTAGGACAGGTGGTGTCGTTTGGTTTTTGATTTATGGCTTTACAAATATATCCGTGTTCAGTTGAATTTTAGTATAGAAAACAACAAACATCCATTTCCATCTAGAAATTCCACAAATCTCTGTGAGTATGAGTATGTGAGTATGACTGTTCTTCACGAGAACCATCCAATCGCCTGGCTTCACATTTGCTGTGTGTATTGTATTGTATTGCTGACGCCCCAAGGGAGAGCAGAGTCGAGTGTGAAGTCGGTTGGATCAGCAGTTCTCCAGAAGCAGGGTGCACCTACCAGTACGTATACATGTCAATGCAAAGAAACATTACAGGCCTCATCTGAATCATGTGAATGTGATGTGAATTACGTGAATGACATAATTCGCCATTAGAATTACCGTACATGCTGCACTAATTTGTTTGGTAACATTCAAGATAACTTTATCTGTCACAAAGTAGCCTTACAGACATTCCTCATTCCTAATATTGTATTAGACGTGGACAGACCACATGCATTGCTTAGTTAAGTGTTCTAGCAAAAGTGCAAATTTTCAACACCTGTCCACAAGAAAAACGACATCTAAAAGCCAAATACAGGAAATTAAACATCACAAGGTTCAAGATTACACGGTTAAAACTACAACCGACAAGAGGTGTTTTAAATTTAGAAAAATACGATAGCAGAATAGCAATACAGTTCCTATTTTAATTTGATCAGTGCAGACGAATTCAATATTTTTGTAGATGTTTTTCAGGAAGGATTGGTGGAGGGGGGACTCGGGGGAGGTATGACCATGGCTGTGTAACAGTGGTGGAAACAGTACTCAAATGTTTTACTTCTCACTTGGTGCCCTACACCACCTCATCATCCTTACTTCTCATTCTTGTTTTTGTTTGTTTGTTTGTTGTTGTTGATGCTGCTGTCTGCTGGCCCCCTGTCCCAGAGAAGACTGCTGATTCTCATCCCCTGGGTAATGATTTGGTGTGAGTGTTCGTGGGGACGTGTATGCGTGTCTATGCATGCCCATTCATTCTCATATTCACAGTTGACAGTCTATCCATTCATATACTCAGTAACGATAGATGTATTGTATATTCATTCATATATTATTCACTGTTGATAGACTGTATAAATGTATATCTCTGCAAAAAACAGCTGTGCCCAAAATAAGAGCTTTTCAGGAAATTAAAGAAAAACGTGTTTTTAGAACAACACAACACTGCCTCATCAAAGTTGGTATGGTGTGTCAGATAATTGAATGTGTCCTTATATTATCAACACTTTACCCAAATCCAGCTCAAGTGGAGGTTTTCGGCCATGAATGAATGTGGAGATTCTAATCAACGATAGAACAAAATCAAACCTTGGTTCGAAGTGGAGCGGTGAATCTGAGCAGTGTGTGTGTGTGTGTGTGTGTGTGTGTGTGTGTGTGTGTGTGTGTGTGTGTGTGTGTGTGTGTGTGTTGCGTGCGCGTGTGTGTGAGTGCGTGGAGTGTGCCTGGCCTGCACAAAACAGCGCCCCTCCTTTAACTAGTGTGTTGTGTGTGGCCACTCAAGGTATTGCCAGGCTACGGACACGGCCAGCCACCCAGCCACCCAGCCACCCACCCACATACCCACGGACATACCTGTCTATTGGGAGCGCTTTCACCGCTCCAAAAAAACATCTCCTAAATTGACCGACAGTTTGGGAATCCAATG
>NC_137825.1:42689752-42749752 GCF_963921795.1 Nannobrachium achirus | reverse complement strand
TCCCAGCCCTGGCCTCACATACAGTCAGGCATCCAGGGTGGGCAGCGCTTCAAGCACCGGGCATTCTTCCCACACTCCTCTGCAGCCTCCATACCAACTCGGTTTTATTACCGTTTCACTGACATGATACAAAGAGCCGAGGAGAGAGAGAGAGGGAAGAAGAAGTCTATCTGGATTTAGACTGCGGTCAAATGTAGCCTGAATCAGATCTGAGCCACATCCAGATTGGAATCGGATTTAATTTTAAATGGCCACATGTTCACATAGAACAAATCAGATTCCAATCTGGATGTGATCTGATTCAGGCTACATTTGACTGCAGTCTAAATCCAGCCTGAGTGGCGTCAGTTCAGCAAAAGCTAAGGTATGGCAACATGACTGGTGTCTTGCACGCGCGCCAGTCATGTTGCCATACCTTAGCAACATGCATGATGAATTTATTTTGAAAATTACACTTTATTTTTTTCCCCTGTAGCCAAGGTATGGCAGCTGCCATACCTTGTCATACCCAATTGAAACCTCTGAAGTATATGCGCTGTAGGTTGCAGAGGTATAGTGATGGTGTGTGGGGGCATGGAGTCAATGTTCACATTATGGTTTTAGTTTCCTGTGATATTTGAATGACTGACAAGTTCAACAACTGTTTAGAAATTATTTGATAATGCAGTGTCCGACACGGATGGATGTCATTTGGGAAATATATTTTCAAAAATAAAACCATTATGAAAATATTCTCATGTCTGACTGCAGAAACAGTCATACAGAAAAGCTTGCATGCACAGTTGCACAGACAGACAGACAGACAGACAGACAGACAGACAGACAGACAGACAGACAGACAGACACACACACACACACACACACACACACACACACACACACACACACACACACACACACACACAATAACGGCAAGACTTGATGGCTGAGTCAGACAATGTCAACATTTACAACCATATTGAATTATGCAGAGTTCAGCCAAAAGGAATGTTTATGGTGTCTTCTCCCTGCAGGTCCATAGGCCAGCATGCCTTCATTTGGCCTATCCTACCACAACACTGTCCTAATTTGACACTTAATTGTACCCTAGGGCTAGGCTATTATAGAGGAATATGCCATAAGTAGGCTACATAAGTAAGAAATAGTTTTGATGATGATGATGATGATGATGATGATGATGATGATGATGATGATGGTAATACAGCAGGTAAGGGGCTGAATTCAAATTGGTATTGATGAGATTCGTGACTGCGAATCTTTTCTTTTTCTTTTTTCCCCCATCTTACATCACATGGCAGGTGTTTGCTCAGCTGAGCCGCAGACATCCCGCCGCGTTTCACTTGCATGCGCATGCATGAGCAGCACACATGTATCAGACACCGGCAGACGACTAGACGCGTTTCACTGTCTGTGCGCCTCGATCTATTCGACCTGACTGACTGACAGTTGGAGATTCTCTTACCTGGGTTGCCGCAGTCCGCGCACGTATCGTTGCCAGGTCTTGCCAGCACATCTTGTAAGTGCGGGCTGTTTCCAACCGGTTCCAGTGCCATTTTACCTTTATTGCGGTAGCCTCTCTGGGTCCGCACAACGACATTCACCGCTGACTTGTATAGCCTAGAAGCCTTACAGATTTCTTCTTGTCACCCAATGAAATAAAAATGCACAGAGCAGGTTTCTATCTCCTCGACCACCAACGACTCTCTCTCTCTCTCTACCTTCAATATCTCCTTTCTCTCTCTCTCTCTCTCTCTCTCTCTCTATCTCTCTACCTTCAATATCTCCTCTCTCTCTCTCTCTCTCTCCGTCCCCCCTCTCTCTCTCGACCATCAATGACTCCGACTGACTGACTCTCTCTCTCTCTCTCTCTCTCTCTCTCTCTCTCTCTCTCTCTCTCTCTCTCTCTCTCTCTCTCAGTCTCTGATAGAGCTGTTAGTCTCGTTGACTAATGTCCAATGTTAAGCATTATGCCATCACCACCACCCCCAGCAGCGTTCCATCAGCAATGCTTGATGCTCGTCAAACGATACAGTAAGCATGTAACTTCCGGTCGGTCTTTGACTAATAAACTTATTTAAATATAACATCAATTTTCGTTTGCTTATTTCATATCCTGCAACTAGGCTAGGCTACGCCTAGATTTAGGATAGCCTACAATATCTGGACTAGTAGTTTTCATAGAATGTATTGCAACAGTAAATGGATGCACCTGCAGTTTTACATAATAAATAGATAGATGCTGATGCTGCTGCTGCTGCTGCTGCTGCTGATGATGATGATGATGATTATTATTTACATGAGGTTTTCAACTGGTGGTCCGTGGCCACTGGTGGTCCGTGAAGGTAGCCTACTTCATGTGGCCCCTGGTCATCCATTCAGTATGTCAAGTCAGTCAAGATTATTTTTTTGTTCATTTTATTTTGTTATTTTGGAGAAACGTTGGTATATATTTGGTATTTGTGTGATATGAGGACAATGGAATATAGGCCTATATATAGCTCCTTTTTGAGAGGTTCCGAAAGGAGCTAGCCTATATATAAATCAGTGGTCATCGTATTTCAATTCCCACAGGCCTACTTCAAGTTTACAGAAGAGGATCAGCTTCATAGACTCTTTCAAGAGATGAAACTGTCCCTTGTAAACTTCTGGATGGGTTTCCAGACAGTAAAAGCTAAATTATATAGCCTAATTGAAGAATATTAGTAGGCTATATAAAAGTGTTATGGTTGCCCTGTAGCCTATATAGGGCAAGGTTGTAGCCAGAAAATGACATGAGACCTCCTGACCATCACCAATATATAATATAGCCAAGAAAAGACAGACATGGACCACTTAGCTCTAATCAGGCAGTGGTCCATGGACCACTACTTCAGAAACGGTTCACTAAATGACCTGCAGTGGCCCTAAGATAATGAGTCAATGAAGTCAGTTACAGGGAAGTCTGGGGTCGAGACATTCCAAAGAAAAGGGCATTGAAATCATCAGAAGGGAAAGTGTCATTGCGACCGTAACCGTAAGTCGCATTTAGTATGAAAACCTGCAGATCATGTCTGTCTGTCTGTCTGTCCGTCCGTCACACCTAATGTCACGCCATATATGGCCAAGACATCTCCATATGTGGAGTGGCTAATACCTCTACATCTGACCTCACAGACCAGATATGAAGATGTCTGAGAAAACTCATTTTGGCCACTTGTACCCCCACGACCCTATACTTTCGGTCATGATGACCCACAATTTATGACCATTGGTGAGAGTAGGAACGAAGATTACTCTGTAAACAGAGAGCTTTGCCTTCTGGCTCAACTCTTTTTGTGTCCCTGACAAGTTCTACAGTGCTTTTTTCATCATAATATATTTGTTATTCACCAAGAAACATTTATTATTAGGCAATTGAGCTCTTACTTTGAAGTCCACCAATCAGAAGTCAGATGCTTATGTACACAGGCTTGACGAGCTTCTTAAAAGTATTTATGCTGGCGGAACACATCATCTCTTCCAGTCTTCCTTTTCTCTAATTTTTCTTTTCTCCTCCAACCCTGACTTTTTATGCGATCAAAGTGCGACCTCCAGTGGTGTTCTATTGAACTGGAGCATCTCTGCATCTCTTGCACCAGCCGATCTTGCAGCCTATCAAAGGTCCACAAACACAACACGTCATATATAGGCGACAAGTCAGTCTCCTTCACAACAATTAATAGCAGACACAATTCATTTATCGGAGAGAAGAATCATTTAAAAGCTAACATGTCTACTGCTATGAATTTTGGAACAAAGTCTTTTAAGCCTCGGGCACCCGATAAAGGATCTTTCCCCCTGGATCATTTTGGTAAGCGCATTCTCTATAGACTGTCTATAAATTAATTTAGTCAACTAACTTGTCTCACAGTTAGGGGGTTCTACCACCAGCAAAACCAGTTAATACTATGTATTCTATTCTACTACTAGCGTGCAGTTGAATATTTTAGCTGTTGCTTCTTCTGTTTTTTAAACATTTAAATGTCCTTGTATTCTTAATTTTCTGATTTTTATAATTGATGTTATCCTATGCAAAGTACTGTGTTCTATCCGTCTGTCTTTCAATGTTATTGTTATATGAGATACATAAAGTACGTGGTTCCTGTGTAAATAAGCCGAAATGCTTACTAGGATCTCATTTTAGTTGACCTTGTACCAGTGATGACATTGTACTTTTTCCTACTGCAAACTTCTAATAAATTCTTCAATCAGTCAATCAGCTAGTTCAAAGAAAAAGCACAGGAAAGTACAGTTCAATACAATGTATGCTAAGATTGGGGATTTATACCTAAGAAAGTAATATGGCTTGTTTCCATTGGGGTCCTTACTCCATTGTACTCAATTAATTGAAAAGATACTTCAAGATATTCAAGGTAAGGAGGGATCAGTGCCCATGTACCTGTCAAACTACTTCAAAAACGTGAGACACATAAACAGGAACACCAGAGGGAGCTCCACAATCGTTCAAGGTTCAACCCAGATTCGGCACAAACATGGGGTTAAATTAGTTCTACTGCTATGCCACCAAAATGGGGAATACCCTATAAATATGAACAACCATCAAAGTGTGACTCCTCCTTACCCTAAAACCGCCATAAAAGAGCACCTGTCTGCAATTTGTTAACTATGGTCCTATAGAAAAGTATCTGTAGAAGATTCTCTTTTCATAAAGTTTCATAATCATATCTATTTGAAATGTGTAGTATTTATTAAAATGACACCCACTTTCCACAAGATTCAAAGGCAACATACAGTATGTGCATATTTAACAAAAGCACTAAACACACCTGCTGAAATAACACTTTAGGAGACTTGTGCATTTGCTGAAATGTTATCTCCCTGACTTGGTTTTGTGACCCAGTTATGTGGTTTCATGCATAATGTTTGTTACAGGAGAATGTAAAGCCTTCAAAGAGAAGTTCATGAGATGCCTACGAGATAACAGCTTTGACAACGCCAAGTGTCGACTACAATCTAAAGATTACCTAGAATGCCGGATGGATAAGTAAGTGATGACTTTAAGAAATAATATTCTTCAACTGATTCTCATAGCTTGGCTGACTTTCTTTGTTTCTGTTTTTATCCTTGACTCAAAGACAAGCTTAGCTTTGTCTGTGTATGACAAACATGCACACCTATACAGTATAATTTGTGTTCATTATTTATTTGATTTTGTTTCTGATCATACAGCCAGCTGATGTCCCGGGAGCCTCTTGAGAAACTGGGCTTCAAAGACTTGATGGATCCACCTTCCAGTCAAGAAGGCAAGGATGCCAAACCATGAACTACCTTGCTGTACCGTACTCTCTGATTTGGAGTAATGCACTGGTGCTACTGGTCTGTACAGTGCTTAAATCACTCAGCCTTTTGTGTGGGAAGGAGGTGTATCTTTTCCAAGAGGGGGCCTCTCTGGGGGTTTGGTTGGTACTGTTCAATAAAATGGAATCACAGTCAACACAGAGGATATTTTATAATGCTCAATTCAGTTTTATACAAATGATTTTTTTGGGTCTCTCTGGGAAATACTCTGGGATGAAAACTTGAGAATTGAAATAATAATTTTAAACTGTCCTTGCTGTTGAGTTGGGTTCTGTTCTTTTGAATAGATGTTGACGGAGTAAAAAGCAACAACTGAAATTAGTCCATGGACCTGCAGACACATTTTGGCTTGCAGACCACTGTGCGGCAAGTTCAAATGTTGAACCACCCAAACTCAGACTGGCTGCTGTGTGATGTATCACCCTGTGTTGACCTGGATCTTTCGCTTATGTAGACAATGAAAATTTAGAGTAATATATTATATTGAACTGCACCATTGACTTCAGTCAGTAAATATTTTTTATAATTAAACTATGCTGTGTGTAAGAGTGTTTTAGATCTGGTGTTGCCACTACTGTGCGGTGGATCATTGCTGCCATGTGAGATTCTTTTTCCCTGCTTGGGTATATGTTTATGTGGTAACAACGCCATCTTAAGTGGTAAAAAGACATCTTATGTCTGCAAGCTGTTAACTCTCTGTATGGGTGAAGGGAGGAACAGGATGAGTTAAAAAAGCAGAAAGCATATTTTAATCACTTTATCGTTGAGCATTTATTTATCCACACTTTCAGTGCTCCACAGAGCCTCCGTGCTGTCAGATTTCTCAGTCATAAGTGAACAAAAGGCTTAATTCATAAATTGTATTATGACAGTGTCATTTGACTACCAAAAATTGCCGCGTGGGCTGAAAGTGGTCCATGGGTGTGAGTTTGATCACTGCCTTAGATAGATAGATAGTACTAAAAGTATGAAATCTTGTCATCTTTCATTTCACGTTGGGTGTGCAGGCAGCATGAAAGAAAACTAGCATTCCTTCTTGGAAATAAGCCAGTAAGTATATTACACATTCTTTTCATATATACTTATTACATAATAATAGTGTCTTTTGACATCATAACGGACCAACTGAAAATGTTAAAAAATAAACATCGACTCAACAAAACAACACAGGTGACAGCCAACTGTTAAATGAGTCTGTTATAGTTAAAAAGTCACTGTTTGATCTCTGTATTGAAGCAGGTCAGTGATGAGAGAGACCGAAGCATCATCTTCATTGTGGCTTTTAGAGTTTGACTTTTCAATTCCCAAACCGTCTGCAACACATTCCGTTCTGTATGGTGGTAAGGACAGTAAATCAATGTCATGTTTTAATAAACACATGGTTAGACATTGGATATCTAGACTTACTGTGCGTAGCATCTCAAGTTTTCTAGGGAGCCACTTTGCGCTCGGGTTTACACATAACTTCTTGTTCTTGCCATCTGGTTGTATTGTGATCATACTAGTAGTTTGGGGGGGCGAGGGGGAGGGGGGGGAGACATAGAGAACAGAGGAGAGGAAAACAGCTCATTCAATTAATTTAAACAAAATCACTGAGTAAACTTTTGCATAATGGAAGCACTGAGTAAACTTTTGCATAATGGAAGAGTGATGTTGCTCAGTGTCACTGCTGACTATCATTTGATCTCATAATCACTTAAATTGAAGTACATAACGTTTTTTTTTGTTTTGTTGCCCATTACATAAGTGAGTGGGAGCCGGAGGCCTGTGTTGCATGCCTTTCCTATCTCACCAGGAGCATATAGTAGAGATATAAGGGGTGGGGGCTTATACAGCTCAGTCATTACTCTTATTGCAAACTCAAAATAAAACACAAACTACCCCCAAAATTGCATGTTAACAGTTTTTGTCTCTTTGCATACCAACCAGACTTGTGACACAAAATAGGTAATCTGTGTCTGTGTAAGTGCACATGGTTCCTTACATGTAGGCATGAACAGTACACGGACCCCATGTCTGGTTTCTCTGTTCATAGCAAGCTATGACTGGTTCATTAATCCTTGCTTTGCTGGTTCTGTCACAGCAGCTTGCAGCCCTGTGTGGAGCCCTGGGCTCTGGTATCCCACACTGAGCATTCACTGGAATGACACATGCATGGTATGCAGAATTAAACAGTAAAAGTTAAGGACCTGTCCTGTTGTATGTCAGGTAGAGTAATAGAAGAATCTGACTAGATGGTACATGATTACAGACATATGGCTGGAATGGATAGTAACCCAAGAAAGAGAAATGTTAGAAGAGTAAATATGAAAAAGATACAAGTCATTGTAGGCTACTGACCTTGTACAGCACAGAAGGCTAGATTGATGAAAGAGACCACACAAAGCCCGCTGCTAACAGAGACAGACATGTTGAGTGCTGGAATGAGGTTCTCTGCAGGGTGGGGTTAATAGCAAGTAGCCAGCAAGTAGCTAAAAATACTCTATTGCACAATGCCCACCCCTTCAGCCAAAATAGAAACTGTTTCGCCCATGAAGAATCATGTTTTATTTAAGGGGAGAGGGGGGAGGAAAATAATGATGTTCCTGATGGTAATTACCACAATGGGAAATAAATGTAGGAGATTTCGTTTTTAGAAAGTTGACATATCTAGAGATCTCATCATGGACATGAATGTATGCTACAGGTTACAAATAGGTGCAAGACTGCAAGAAAAAAGTGCTCAATTTCCAAAACATGAACTTTATTGTCCAGACAAGTTGATCCAAGTATTCTGAGACACTGAAACAGCATGCACCTTTAGGAACAACATATGCAACCACATTTACAGAAAGATAAATTATTTAAGAAATAACATTTCAGAATGCACAGAACCTAGGTCAAAAGACTTTACATTGTCACTTTGAAGAAGGGATGGGTTTTCACACTGTACATGAACGTAACACATTAAAGAAAAAAATGCTTTTTAACTATTCAAGGTTGGTTCACCGAGCACGAATGCTCTTTTTCAGCAATGCCCTTCTTCATAGCATATTGTAATTAAAACACGTTCACACATGTGAGCTGCCAAGTACAACCACAGCCTTATACAGTTGACCACTGAGCAGCTCCACTGGAGCAGTGCCTTGCTCAAAGGCTCTTCAACAGGGGTGTTGAGTTAGGGCTGAGTGTTGGTCATTCACTTCTCCATCAGAGTTATCCTGCCGGTCTTGAGGATTGACCCGGGAACCTTTCGGCCACAAACACGGGCCTATAAACAGGCCACCGCTAGCCCCACAACAATATTCTATACTAAATTATTTGACATAATAGTGTGTTAGGATAGGATTTAAGTGGGATGCAGGATGTAGTGGAACTGTGTAAAAAACAAAACAAAACAAAACATTTCTTTTCCTGTACACAAACATGAGTGTATTAGAAAGAATTGGGTGGTTGTTCCCAGAGGACCAGTAGTTCTGGAGAACAGGGAGTTAAGGGGAACTAGGGGAAGGAAGTAATCAGAGGGGGAGGGGGGGATCTATGGTCAGGTATATGTGTGTGTGTGTTTGGGAGGGAGGGGGGATCCTAGCGGGATGAGTTGGAGCTGGAGCGCGACCGGTGGCGCCGGCGACCAGGGGAACGAGAACGAGACCTACGACGTACTGGTGAGCGTCTTCGTGGAGACCGTGACCTGAGAGAGGGACGGAGACAGAGCGTTACTTTTGAAATAGGGTTAGGGTTAGGATAAGCTCAAATGAAGCTCTGTTTAATGCAAAGTCTGGTAATGAGACCCATGCAACTCTGACTGACAGATAAACACGACGACTTCCCACAGTAAGATGTGTTATTGACTGATGAATACAAGGCAGAGTGAAGCGATTTTTACAAAGGCTACCACACTTGATAAGAGATGAGAGATGAATGCATAAAATGGGAATTCTGCAATAACCACAGTACCACTGTGACATGTACCTTGTTATCACTACTGGTATCATATTTGTTTTAACGAGCACATTGACTGAAAGGGTTGTATGATCCCAGACATTAAAGTTTTACTTTTGCCTTATTGACAGCGGGATCATGTACCTTCTCCTCATGCGAGGGGGCGTGCGCCGCCACATAGGGGGCGGGGGAGGCATCCTTCGAGGAGGAGTCAGTCGGCGGGGAGGAGGGCGAACCCTTTGAGTTAGCACGGCAGTGGCTGTGATCTCCTGTCCATCGATCTGACCTGTGAAAGAATGACGAAAAATGTTAAGTGACATAATGTTTCTGTTTTCTATACTTTTTTTTTTCTTTCTAGATTATATCCCCACTGTGTCTAGGAATATATAGACATATTTTCTTTAAGATGTGTTTTTGGCTTTTATGCCTTCATTGGATAGGAAATTAGACTGACAGGAAATGGGGAGAGAGATGGGGAGCGACACACGGCAAAGGTCGTCTGGATCGGGAATCGAACTGGTGTCTGGCCTGGCATCCATGCCAATGTGGCAAATGCCTAAGTGGTATGCGCCCAGACCAGTAGGCCAGCAGGCGCCCCGTCTAGGAATATTTGAATGCATCAATATTCTTCTGCACTCAGTACTCGTCAATCGTTGGGTTTTTAATGTGCTAGCAAAACACAGCTTCCCTGTTTCGTGTATTTTTTTCATGGCAGGGAATGCTACTTTTTTTTCTCCTGTAATTGATATTTCCTTAAAAACACCCCATCAATCTCCAATTTCAGCCATGACCAGCAACAGCTGCACCTGTATGCACCTGCTTCACCACCACTGTCTAATTTTCTCCTAAATCATTCATTCTGAAAAAAAGAAATCATAGGACCCCCTTTTGTTGACAGTCAATTCACACACATATCCAAAATCGCTTTTGAGTGGGCAGTGGCACACATCACTTTCAAGTAGGCTTACAAAAATAGACTGGACGACTATATATCTCTTTTTTTAAAACATCAAAATGTTGTGCTGCCCCAAAAGTAAATTAACACCTGACAATCCAATTGCACACATATCCTGGGATCTCCATGTTCCTCCATGTCCTCTCACCTCCATCCATGTGTTTGAGGGCCTTCTCTGCTTCATCTGGGGTCTCAAACTCTATGTAGGCATAGCCCTTGGACAGGTGGGGGTGGAGACGGTTCATGGGCATATCAATCATCTTGATTTTGCCATAGGTGGAGAAGATCTCCTGAATGTGTTCCTAAGGGAGAAATGATTGCAAAAGCATCAGAATGTGTCACTGTATTGAAAGAAACAGTATAACAACAAACTACTCCAGAGATACGACGTGTTGTCTGTTTTTTTTTGCATTTTTCATTTTTGCAACTCACTCTGATGACATTTCTGGTAAGGCGGCCCAGGTAAACCTTAGTGGGTTTTGGAGAGGGGCTTCTCCGACGCCTTTCCCTGTCCCGGTCCCTGTCATCCTTTTTCTGAGACTTGGACCTGGAATAGAGAGAAGACACTTCACCGACAGGAAAACACTTTGCTTCATCTTATTCATTCTGCATCTTAATGTTTTTTTTTTACTTAAATACACTTTTGCAGTCTTCTTTTCAAAGTTAGTAAAACTGTAAATCCCATACTTGGACCTGGAGCGTCGCCTGTTGTCATGACGTCGGCGGCTGGGGCTGGGCGAGGAGGAAGATGAGGAAGATGATCGTGAGCTGGAGGAACCGGAACGACTGGAACCAGATGAGCTGGAGCCACTTGAAGAGCCTGAGCTGGATCCTGAACTGCTGCTACTGCTGGAGCTGGACCTGAGGACATGAATGAGAACCTAAATGACAAATAACTATCATCCCGCTTGACATCTCATATACCTCATATATGGGTAGACCAGAGGTCTTATGTTTCAGACCAAGGACCCCCTTAGCTGAGAGAGAGATGAAGCAGGGACCCTTATTATACGCCAAAATTGTATTGCAGATTAAATTTGTTCATAGATTTCATACATACTAATACTATCATCAGTGTATGTTGGATTCGTGTTAATGTGTATTTTCCCATTTAACCACTTACACCCACAATACCTGACCTTTCACACGGTATTGGTCTGCTCTTTTTTCACTCTGCACCAAACCACTTTGCTGGTTTTCCTCAGAATAGGGATGCTAGGGTTCAAGTGGTTAAAGCCTGTATGTTCATGTAAAAGCCTGTATGTCAGGGCTCCAGACTAACTTTTTTCACCTACGTCCCGGGACCGTCCCAAAATACAGTGTATGTGTTCACAATATTCCCTTGATTAAATAGAAGTCTGGAGAAAGCGTCTAACCTGCTGCTCCCGGTGGAAGCACTACGTCGTTTGCGGTTCTTGTCTCTGCCTCTGTCTTTCTCAGCTCCTTCCGCTGAAGCACCAGTTTTCTCTTTTCCTCGTTCTTTGGTCTTGTCGTCGTCCTTCCTCTTAGTCGGTGATGGTGCCCTATTGATAGAGGGAATAAAGTAGGGAAAGTAAGTGTCGTGAGATGCAGACTTGCAGAGCCCAGCTGAAAACAAACCACAGTAAAGTGAACTGCACCTACTCAGTGACGTCATTACGTGCGCGTCCCGCGTCTCTGACGCATTCACGTTGCCTAGAGACGCATTCACGTCAGTGTTCTGGGGTCCCACGGATGCATCGCCTCCATTGGAGTCCACGTGAAAATAATTTACCACGTCGCGAAAAAAAATATATTTTAAAAAGTCCACAGACGCCACCATTGTTCATGGGTGAAGGCATGCTACTTTACGCTATGTTAACACAAATGAAATCCGCGTAGAAAGTCTTAAAACAGACAATAGAACTAACGACAGTGTGTTTTGAACGCCATTGTGTGTGTCCGTGCATGGTCACAGAATTCAATGGGTGCCTGAGTTTTAGCGTAGCACCGGGCCGCTCTCTGACCATAGTGGCACAGGGTGTTAGGTGATACACCAAAAAGGGTTCCCCCACAGAACGTGTATGGCAAAGCACGGCGCAGAAACGTGACGTGCTCACTGCTCACTGCTCAGACAGCGACCCCGCCTCCTCTCCCCCTGTCCTCTTCATCCTCTTCATTCAATAACAACTGGATACACGCGCTATTGTTTATAGATGTGGTGGATATTGGACAACGTGTTAGAAGCCACACAGGTCTTCATTGCGTCTTTACAACAATAGCGACGATTAACGTTGTGGTGAACATGGTCAAATAACCTTTATTGGCTCAACTACAACACGGAGGAAGCAAGCTAGCCTAGCATGTATGCTATCTGAGATAGTATGTATGTAGCCTAGGCTGCCTAACTGTTTGATTGATTATAGTGTTTTCGTGGCAGCGCCGTCCATTTGGTGGTCCGCCGGGGCAGCGGACCACCGCGGCCGCCTGTGCCTTGCCCTCCCGCATCCATAGAGGGGCGGCACGTCCCTCTATGATCAACCGTTCAAAACAAAAGTAGCCGATCTACAAGCAATCCCAATGCACTGTTTTTGACCCAGTCCACTGGTTCTCTGTACAGCAGAGCAAACACAAGCACGGCAGAGAGCATTTCCCCCATACAAACAGGAGACATCTCACTGAGAAGATCTATATACCAGTAAGACTCCCTAATCGCCACAAATAGGCCAAAAGTTTGTTTTACCAATTATCAAGACATACGGGCAGTTGACAGTTTGCCATGGTTACTCATTGAAGTTGAATCTCCATATATGGAGATAACCTACGCATCACACTAAGTCTGACCTCACCAGCCCATATTTGGGCATGAGCAACTTATGTCTCCATATATGGAGATATGATGACATCACACAGTCCTCAGCCGATGATGTGGCGTGATGTCATACAATACACAAACGAGCCCTACAGTATAAAGGGGCAATTCTTGCCAGGAAAGAAGCATTTCTTCGACTCAGACCTTATCGCCAGGGTTGGCTTATAGCAGCTGTCGGTAGGACCATATATGGATTCTGTTAGTGTGGATCTCCTAACAGGGCATCATCTGGGATACAATCCCTTTTATGCCCATATATGGAGATCCCTAACAGAATCCCTTTCATGCCCATATATGGAGATCCCTAACAGAATCCCTTTTATGCCCATATATGGAGATCCCTAACAGCATCCCTTTTATGCCCATATATGGAGATCACTAACAGCTAACAGAATCCCTTTTATGCCCATATATGGAGATCCCTAACAGAATCCCTTTTATGCCCATATATGGAGATCCCTAACAGAATCCCTTTTATGCCCATATAGAGATCCCTAACAGAATCCCTTTTATGCCCATATATGGAGATCCCTAACAGAATCCCTTTTATGCCCATATATGGAGATCCCTAACAGAATCCCTTTTATGCCCATATATGGAGATCCCTAACAGAATCCCTTGTATGCCCATATATGGAGATCCCTAACAGAATCCCTTTTATGCCCATATATGGAGATCCCTAACAGAATCCCTTTTATGCCCATATATTATGGAGAAATCCCTGCTCTGAGTATCTGACATCAGTGTGATGTCACCTGTTTATGCCCATATATGGAGATCCCTGCTCTGCGTATCTGGTTGCTATGGTAAACAGTTGGTTGCTAGGGTAAAGAAACATGGTTGCTATGGTAAAGAGTTGGTTGCTAGGGTAAACAGTTTGTTGCTAGGGTAAAACCATGGTTGCTAAGGTGGTTGCTAACGTACACTAACAAACCAGCAACAACAGACTGTTGCCACAGCAACGTACACAAAGGTTTGTGTACACATGTGGTGTGATGTCATACTGATGCGGAGATATGAGCAGGGCAAAGGTGTGACGTGTGACGTGTGACGTGTGATGTGTGACGGACGGACGGCCGGTGGAGGTTTTCATAGTAAACTGCTCCCTTACGGTCGCAATCATAGTAAACTGCTCCCTTACGGTCGCAATTATCGATGTATATAAAACCAGTAAGACTCCCTAATCGGGAGATAAGCGACCGTTGGTCGCTTATCTCCACAAACAATATGTCAAAATCGTCTAGGAACGATGGTGTGAGTCATGCTGGCAGTATGACATCACACCGTACACAAATGACCCTTATATAAGACCGGCATTATCTACCGACAGATTAGTAACAAGATGTCAAAATCGTTGAAGGTTGAATCTCCAGATATGTTACTAATCTGTCGGTAGATAATGCCGGTCTTATATAAGGGTCATTTGTGTACGGTGTGATGTCATACTGATTGCGACTTTTATGCCCAATTGCCCATATATGGAGATATCATCAGCCATGCCCTTTTATGCCCATATATGGAGATATCATCTGTCTGTCACTTCTATGTCCAAATATGGAGTTCTGTGTCAGCCATTCCCACATATTTCAAATTAGTGACATACTACAAGGGGACAAATACTCATATTTGTTGATTATTTTGGTTTCTATGGTTACCAGATAAAGATATTTCACTTTGCACAATTTGTTGATTTTTAGTTGCTATGGTTACTTGATAAAGGCCTTTCACTCGTTTGTTGATATTTTGCCACACATGATCTCCAAATTTGGGCATGGTGCACAGTCACAGTGACATCATAGCTAGTGACATCACCAGCAGCGAAGCTAGCAGTGTGATGTCATTCAGGGCAAAGGTGTGACGTGTGACGTGTGACCGACCGACCGACCGACCGACCGACCGACCGACGGACGGCCGGTGGAGGTTTTCATAGTAAACTGCTCCCTGACGGTCGCAATAACAGGTGGCTGTTGATTATGAAGACTCTGTAAAGGCCGGTGGAGGTTTTCATAGTAAACTGCTCCCTGACGGTCGCAATAACAGGTGGCTGTTGATTATGAAGACTCTGTAAAAGCTTCTATCTGCGCCCCCAAGTGGTCAACATCCGATATTACCGGTTCGGTATAAAAAAAATCAAACCATCACATGACTATTTGGAAGTATTAAAATTGTAAGATTTGGAATTGTGGTCCATTTCTTTCAGACACATTTCTACGTAACATGAACATAACCATATAATAACCAATTCAAGTTAAATGCTGCACTTAGTCAAAAATGACATGACGCGTTGAATTTTTGTGGGACCCATAAAATATCCCTGGGACTCATCCGAAAGACCCTCCTTGGGTCCCGGGACTCATTACATTAAAAACCTATTAACATCACTGCCTACTACAGCCCTTGCCGCAAGCAACTCCATTTCTAGAGTTACCAAGTTACCAATACCAACCCATCCAAACAGCAGTGTCCGATCTGATTGTATTAAACAACGTTTAACTCACCAACATTGCAGCTATGCGGAAAGCTTGGATTATCCTCTTTATATCTACCAAGGTTTTGTTTCATAAAGATCCACCTTAGACATGTTATGAGCTACTTTCAGTCAATACATTCTGTGCAGGTGAAGGTGATTATTTCTCAAAGTGTCAGGTTTGTAAGGTTTTCCATAAGGCAATGACCTGCAGTGCTGCCTCCTGCATTATGTGCAATTTCGAAACAGCTGGTACACAGGACCGATGAGTTATTTCCAATGAATACTGGTCACTTCGTCAACTCGCCAAATCAACTTGCTAGGACACCTCGCCACTGAGCAGGGTTGTCAACATTGGACTGTCAGTCAGGAAAATCCAGGAGATTTATTTTTAGGGGGTGCGCGGAACTCCCCAAGCGGTGGTCCTCCCCCCAAAACGTCTTAACAGATATATATTTTCCTGTGTTCTGTTGAATTTTGTGCATGTTTGATACTTTTATCAGGCTTGCTTTACTAGCATGGGTACAATTTCAGCCTTAAAATGCCAAATGTAGGTGTACAGGTAAAGTAAGACATCCTTAATAATGACTTCTCATTTGGGGGTCCTCCCCCAGAAAAAAAATTACATAGTAGATGTAATTGCCAATCATCCTGGCAAATCCAGGAGCATTGACAAGCTTGCCCAATGAGTGTGGACAATGTGGCGAGTTGGATTGATACCAATCCAACAATTCCAATAAGCACTTCCAAACTCCAACACACAGAAACATTATTACCTGCACGAAATCGTTATGGACGCAGATAAACAGATATCTCCATATATGGCATATATGGGCATACAATGGACGCAGAATCACAAAGATCTCCATATACGGGCATAAAAGGGACACAGACAGACAGATACAGAGATCTCCATATATGGGCATAAAATGGACGCAGATAGACAGATATCTCCATATATGGGCATATATGGGCATAAAATGGACCCAGAACTATAACTGCAGTGATCTCCATATATGGACATAAAATGGACGCCGACAGACAGATACAGATATCTCCATATATGGGCATAAATGGACACAGGCAGACAGATGGTCAAAACGGGTCCTATGAAAACAGGTATAATGGGGTTTGCATTAAAGGGCGGGGCATTCATTCCCTATTTACATTGTTCCGAGTTGGCCAGGTCGCCGACTAGACGCTTCTAGTAATAATAATAATAATAGCCTAATAACAAGTGCACTACAACGTTTACATATCCTACTCATGATGATACTATTACTGTATGTAACATTGAGATAGAGTGTAGGCTACCTATCATCAAAATTAACCATATCAAAATGTAATCAGTCTGCGGGACATTTCTCTCTCAAAATAACAACCTTTCTGTGTTATTTCTTATCCTGGTAAACATCATGGGTCTATGACAGACAGCGTCCTTGTTCAGCCACGCCAGATATCTTTTCTCTTTTGTAAAACAAAACTGTTTGCTCAATCTCATTGTAGGCTCTAGCCTATAATATATTCAATAGAAATATATTTTTATGCCAAATAACAAAACCAAACCCGAGTGGCCCCGTAACGGTCCGTCCCGTTCTGATTTTCTTTCTTTCTTTTTTTTTTTTTGAGACCCGTGACATTGTCCCGAAATCCGTTTATTTCCGAGGTTCCGGCCGAGAGACCAGACCATTTAGCTTATGATTAGGCTATTAAAAGCCCCTTGTGCGTGCCTCTGCCTTTCATGTGGTGAGGTCCAATGCTGCTGGTTGGTTGCCTAGAAATCTATAATATTAACATTGAAACAAAAGCCAGGGAGAAAGGAATGCTTTTAGGCTATTTTCTATCTACAGAGGTAAGTGATTTTCGGTTTGTTTGTCATAGTTGTACGCTGTTTCAACATCTGATCTCTCAGTAGCCTACTGTTGCCTCAAGTTGGAAATGAGAACATATTAATGCTTCAGTGCACTTGTTAAAACACCAACAATGCAACACTGTCCACCTATTACAAAATTAGAGTGACAGACACCCAAGTTAGAGATAGGAGAAGAGTGATCTAAGCCACACACACTCAGCTGTTGTGGAAATCTCCAATTCTGGTCTTCTGTTGTCTTTTTTTTTCTCCAGTTGCCCTGTTGCTCCGTTTTGTCTTTGGTTTAATTGAATTAATTGTTTTGTATTAGATACCTGCTGTGGCCATCTGTTATTTGATTGATTGAATACTTTAGTCAGTACACATGTAGGCTACACAAATGTACACAGCGATCAGGGTACTAAAGTATAATATGATTTTTAGTAGGAATTGAATCTTAAAAAATCAATTTTCTTTCAATTGCCTGATATTCTAGCTCCATCAAAAAATGAAATATTGGTTCATTTTTCCAATTTCCGAGCTTGCAAAAAAATCAGGAAATTGCTTCAAATTTTCTCAATTTTTTGAATGTGTGATTCGTATCAGGCTGTTCCGGAGGAAATCGGCGCAAGCGCTGACTCATTGTGACATCACCTCATAAAAGGCTCTGACATCACGTACGCCACATGAGTCAACAAAAAATCTCTGTGAGTGTGTATGTATGTATGTAATCCGCATATCTTGAGAACCGTTCGTCCCACCGGCACGCGCGTTCTCCATATATGGGAATAAAATGAATGCCCGTATGCGGAGCTGATGTCTGACATCAGAGTTTTCCGCAACCGGTACTGTGTGTGCAGAGATCTTCATATATGGGCATAAGTGGACAAAGACAAACAGATGGTCAAAACGGGTCCTATGACAACAGGTATATTGGGGTTTGCATTAAAGCAGGGGTCTTCAACGTTTTCAGGCCGGGGACCCCCAAACTGATGGGGAGATGGAGCAGGGACCCCCTACCACCTCGTAGGGTGGGGGGGGGGGGGGGGGGTCGGGGCTACGACATATTTTTTTATTTTAAACATGTACAAGTTACAGCGAGCAGGGTGGGCCGTACCACTACCATTTCTAAACATACTACTTATTAACTGAGAACAATGTCAATAATATCAACAATCTGTCAATTGCATAGTAATCATGTATTCAAGCTATTCAAAATGGATAGAATCATGATTTTTTTTTTTACATAAATGTAAAAAAAGAAAAAAGAAAAAAAAAATTGAAATCTTTTTTTTTTTCTTTTTTTTAACCAATAATTTCGTGGACCCCCTGCAGTACCTCCGCGGACCCCCTAGGGGTCGCGGACCCCCTGTTGAAGACCCCTGCATTAAAGGGTGGGGCATTCATGGGGTTTGCATTAAAGGGTGGGGCATTCATTCCCTATTTCAAATTCGGCACGCGCGTTCCCCACCGCAGCAGGTAGTGCAGTGCTCGGCCTCGACCCGACCCGATACACGATTTTCTGGAACCAGCACGAAAGGTTCGGATTCTGATGTCTGACATCAGGATTTTCCGGAACTGGCACTGTGTCTGCATAGATCTCCATATATGGGCATAAAATGGATGCAGACAGACAGATACAGATATCTCCATATATGGGCATAAATGGACACAGGCAAACAGATGGTCAAAGATCTCCTTATATGGGCATAAAGTGGACGCAGACAGACAGATACAGATATCTCCATATATGGGCATAAATCGACACAGGCAAACAGATGGTCAAAACGGGTCCTATGACAACAGGTATAATATTAAGTTTGTCTCCTCCATCTGTTTGTCTGTGTCCCTTTATTCCCATTATGGAGATCTCTGTATCTGTCTGTGCCTCCGACTGTGTTGCAGACACAGTGCTGGTTCCCCCTTTAATGCAAACCCCATTATACCTGTTGTCATAGGACCCGAATCACAAAGATCTCCATATACGGGCATAAAAGGGACACAGACAGACAGATACAGAGATCTCCATATATGGGCATAAAATGGACGCAGATAGACAGATATCTCCATATATGGGCATAAAATGGACCCAGAACTATAACTGCAGTGATCTCCATATATGGACATAAAATGGACGCCGACAGACAGACAGATACAGATATCTCCATATATGGGCATAAATGGACACAGGCAGACAGATGGTCAAAACGGGTCCTATGAAAACAGGTATAATGGGGTTTGCATTAAAGGGCGGGGCATTCATTCCCTATTTACATTGTTCCGAGTTGGCCAGGTCGCCGACTAGAACAGCTTCTAGTATATACAATTGAGCAAAAGCTGCATCCCACTTCCAAGCCCATTCACGCCCACTTTGCATCCACTTCAATTCAACTTCAACTCAACGGTAGGGAGTTGGGACGTAGGGAATACCGCCCATAACTCTATCATTGGCCCCCCGTTGCCATGGTGACCGCCGTCCATTGGCTCGTATTCCCAGCTATGGGACCGGCGGATCCAATTTCAACCGAGGGGGGCGTAGCCAGAACACACACACACACACACACACACACACACACACACACACACACACACACACACACACACACACACACACACACAAAAATAGCTAATAGTTAGCTCACAACTTTCCACTTTTCTCTTTCACCTCAATCGCAGTAACATCCGTATACACCACTTGGCTAGGACTGATCACGTGGCACACGGAGTTCTTAACCGGAAGTGCGTCCGGCGGTCAAATATGTCCGACCGGAAACGTGCGCCACAATAGTTCCGCCACAATAGTTCCCCCCCCCAAACTTTTTTTTTTTTTCAATAAACTTTTTTTTTTTGAAAAAAATAGTTTTTTAGTAAATAAGCGGGCGTGGACTCTAGATGTGAGCGGTCCGAAGGGCCACGAACCTCTAAACATATTTAAAAAGGTGTTTATTTAATTTTTTACCCCATTACAACTATCAGAAAATGGGCCCATTTTTCCAATGTTCTAGCTTGCAAATAAATCAGAAAAATGCTTCAATTTCTGAGTGTGTGATTTGTATTTTGTCATTATTTGATCTGGAAAAACATGTATTTCTTAATTTTTTACCCCATTACAGATATCAAAAAATGGTGTGCAAAAGTCAAACACAACCCCTCCCACCAGATCTCTTGTGATCCCCTTTTCAATCAAATAGAATGGCCACAACTTCAGACTCAAGCCCCAGCGTAGAGTCTGAAATCAGGCTAACTACAGCCAGCCATCTTTTTTTTTTTTACTTTTCTTTTTTCTTTTTTTTTGACTGGTCCCCCTCGGCAATGGTGGCCGAAGTGGGCGGAGTTAACTCCAAATCGGCATACAAAACGTCATACGCTTATTCTCCATAGGCGAACTACTATGTTTGTTTTAATATTCGAATGTCCCATTTGTGTTTTTGCTGTCCTGAAAAGATGACGCCTAGCCTAGGCAACTAAAAATGTTGCAAACTAAATCGAGGGTTACACTATTTCATTATGGGTAGAGCCACCATCTCCAAAGTTCAATAGCTAATGTAATGTTGTGAAATATATAAAAATATGTCAAAGCCGCCAGTGTTTTGACGAGATCAAAATCACACGCGCTAAATGTCCGTTGTGTATCGTTAGCTGAAGCTAACGTTAGCTCCTGCCGGTTTCTATTCAATGCAAGTTATGCAAGTCAAAACAGTAAGCACTTGGAAAACCGGGAATGAGATCGAACATTCCACAGCATGTAGCTCGTTAAATAGCCGTATGTGAAAACTAGAAGTATGTGTAATTACTATTCACATTTAAATTCTGTTTTAACTTACATGTTCCCTCTCTTCTCCAGTCCGTAGCACAATTCGCTAAAAGATGACGTCGTGCGCAGCACTGCCTGCGCCGCAGCACTGTGCTTGGCTGCGCATGAAGATGATGTCACGGCTGCTGCTATGCAGTTCACTCACTATATACAGTCTGTACTGTAAATATATCCAGAGTACACTTGACTAGAGTCCAGTCCAGACACTTTTATGGCCCACAGGCAATGCAGAAGTCGAAAGAAAGCTCTTTTACCCTACCTCAAATATCCACAACCTTTTGTGTCCCATTATTTACAGCCAGGTAAGACACTCAACAATCCCTGTGAGTTGAGGGGCAACATTTTACCCTTCAAAGAGACATTCCCTTTTTTTTTTTTTTTTTTTTTTTTTTTGCCAAAATGTCTGTTGAAGATGACACTCAGATGGAAGATACCACCAGTAAATGCTCAGGCTGTTCCAGAACACTTATTTTAACGGTGTGTTTCACAGCTATTGGTGGAACCTTCCAATATGGCTACAACATCTCAATCATCAACTCTCCCACAAGCCATATCCAGGGCTTCATCAACGACACGTACACAGAGCGCTGGGGCACTGGACTGGACACCCAACAGGTAACATTTGTATGGTCTTTAATTGTATCCGCTTTCTCACTGGGGGGGTTGATTGGGGCCCTGCTGGCTGGGCCAATGTCTGTGCACTTCGGGAGGAAGCACACCCTACTCATCAACAACATCTTCTTGTTTCTTGGTGCCATACTAGTGTTGACAAGCAGGACATTGAGGTCATTTGAGGTGATCATCCTAGCACGATTTCTGGTGGGAATCAACGCAGGGATCAGTATGAATGTCCAGCCTATGTACTTTGGCGAGAGCTCCCCAAAAAACCTCAGAGGCGCTGTGGCCCTTTCCTCCGCCGTTTTCACAGCGTTCGGGATCTTTGCGGGACAGGTGGTTGGCCTCACTGAGCTGCTCGGCACGGAATATCTCTGGCCTTACCTGCTAGCTAGCAATGCTCTCCCGGGTATGATCCAGCTTGTGACTTTACCCTGGTTCCCTGAAAGCCCCCGGTACCTGCTCATCAACCGGGGAGACAGAGAGGCTTGTACCAGGGCCCTGGGTCGGCTCCGTGGCGGGGTGGTCCCCATCTGGGAAATGGAGGAGATGCTTGAGGAAGAACAGCAACAAAAGGCTGTGTCCAGAACCAGATCTACTGCTGCCGCCAAGACAATCTGGGCTCTGTTGATGGATCAGGACGTACGAGCCCAACTCAGGATTGTTATGTTCGCCAGCAGCGCCATGATGCTCTGTGGCAATGACTCCATTTACTTTTATGCCTCTATCATATTCCAGAAAGCTGGAATCCCCCCAGAAAAGATACAGTATGTGTGCATCGGCACGGGGGCCTCAGAGTTAACTGCCGCCATCATGTCCAACCTCTTGATTGAGCGTGTGGGCCGCCGCTGGCTCCTGGTGGGGGGTTATACACTCATGGCCTGTTGGGCTGTAGTTTTCACTGTGGCACTCTCACTCCAGTCCCGGGGCGTAGCGGGGATGCCCTACCTCAGCCTGGTCTGTGTCTTCGCCTATATCCTCAGCTTTGGCATGGGACCTGCTGGTGTCACAGGGATCCTACCAGCAGAGATCTTTGACCAGGCAGCGCGGCCTGCGGCGTACATGGTTGCCGGCTCACTTATGTGGATCAACCTCCTAGCAGTAGGCTTGGCGTTCCCCTTCCTCGTGAAAGGTCTGGGAAACTTCTCTTTCTTGCCATTCTGTGGAGTCTGCATCACAGCCGCCCTTGTCTTGGGGGCTTGTTTGCCCGAGACCAAGGGCATGACCATGGCAGAGATCACTGCAGAGTTCGATAGGAAGAATAGAAGGAAGAAGCAGAATAAGCAGCCCGATGAGCCCGCGGAGGACCACTATGAGCTGGGTAAGGTATGCTCCTTCTCTGCCCTGGATACAAATCCTGACCTTGACCCTAAGCACGAGGGCGAGGAAGGTCTGGAAAACCACTTGGGGTAGAAGATGGTGACTTTGGCACCTAGGCTGCTAAATGATCCTGACGACCTTTGCCGCGTGTCACTCTCCATCTCTCTCTCCCCTCCTGTCTACTGTTCACTATTTATAAAAGCAACTTTAATAGTTGTTACAATTGGTACCCATGGGGCAATTATTTCAGATATGCAAAATGAAGTGTCCTCCCTGTGATTAAACAATCAATTAGGAAACTATGAAAAATAGTAATTCCTTGTCTGTATCTATAATTCCATGTGTGCCTGTTCTGTTATATAACATGGTGTTGTTTTTATTTGACAACAGATTCTGAGATGGGGTTATCTTTAAGAATGTCATATTTGCAACTGCCAATGCTACCAATATCAATAGTATTTCACAAAGAATTCTTGTTACAATCAGACACCTGCCCATAAAAACATTTTCCTGTATAACATAATATACCTTTATGGGATAGGTACAGTAAAGAAAAAGCCAAACTAAGATAGATAAGAATAAAATAATACAATTAAAGAGTTGCACTCAGATTCAGACACTTTATATCTGTGCTTGGTCTGAAAGAGAATATCAATATTTATAGGGATAAATGTACAATACCAGTGAATATATGCTTGAATATAAATCTATTGACAATGAATAGGAATGGCTTTATGTACAGAATATCAATAATGAATACCGGTATGCTACTGAATATGTCAACAAGCCTTCAACAGCGGGTATCTGGATAATATAAAGAATGCACTGTACCATCATCAATCTATGAATGAATATAAGTAAGTCTCAACAGTTATCCTTGACAGCCATCGGTCATGGTTCTTTAGTGTAAATCCCAGTAGTCTTGTACCAGTGTCATGCAGGAGTCAGTAATCCCAAAGAACAGAACAGTCTTGGTTGTGGAGCCCGATGGCTGCTTGCAGAGTCTATGGCTGAATGTAGGGATGGGACGATATGAAAATATCATGTCGCGATTATTGTGAGCAAAGAAATTGTGATTTACGATATTATCGTGATAATCCAAATATCCCCAACATCCATTATCCTGGGGTGGAACATTTGGCAAAAAAATAGAGGGTGAAAAAAAGACTGTATCAAGTACGTTATTTCCAGTTCCGTTTTACCAATTATAAAGGGTTTAAATGGTACCGGATATGCAGCTCTGCAAATGAAAGGTGAATTGATCCCAGTGCATGATGGAGGATAACTGTACGATACATTTTTATCTCCACAATGCGATTATTGTGAGTGTTTTTTTATCACGATGATAATAACGATTATCGTCCCATCCCTAGCTGAATGTGCTCCTCATCCCCACTAGCTCAGCATAGAGGGGGTGAGAGGGGGGGCATCAGGATAGGGTCCAGCTCCTTTCTCATTCACCCCCCTCACAACTACCTCCAAATTGTCCAGTTTAATACCAAAGTACAGACTACAGAGCTAGCCTTTCTCACCAGCTTGTTGTATGTAACCCAGATAAAGCATGAATCACACGGCACGATCCAGACTGTTAATTCAACCAACCATTCTAAAGTGTGTTTGCACTGTTTTTCCTTTATCTTATCTGCATATTGATGTGTTAATGATTGATTGTTAATGAACAATTCTACTTGATAAGATTTTGGTTGAAAGCGGTGCTTTCGTATATGTATTGTTATCTTCATTCCATCACATGGTAAGCTGCCTGAAACAATTTGGCCCTATTTAACATTCTCAGAAAGCTATATTTCCATGTCTCAAAAAATATATATATATTTCAGTTCACAAATGCAGTGAATGCTGTTTCATATGTGGCCAGTAGATGTCACTGTTGTAATATACATTTCCCATGTCTCACTGTCTTTTGGACTGCAGAAATAATCCATAGAATAATTTGTCAGAAGTCTCAGAACAAGTGTCAGTCATTATCTTCTGCCCTGAACTGAAAATGTATCTGTAACATTATTATACACCGTAGTATTAGTGTAGTTAGGAAAAGAAGCTTAGTCATTATTAGACTCATAGCCTAACTTATAACAATGAACTAACACTGCATAAGAGTTTAATCACAGCTTCTGTCGTAAATTTGAACTAAAATTTTAACAAGGAAAAAAACAAAGATCTGGACTATTCTTCATCTTAAAATAAGTACAACAACTGCTTTAGCAACCTTCAAATTATCTATGCACTGATCAAAATGTCTTGCTCTCTATCCATTATTATCCTGCCTACTGTTTTATTATTGTGTACTTCATGCCGTGCTCACTGCTCAGGGTGTATGGTATAATATTGTGGTCTATCTGCGAAGAAATGTATCCCATTGTATTGGGTGCGATATTTATGCCTCTGTAAAATCATTATCCGTTCTATTTTATTCAATTGTGTCAAATATTTATTGTCCTTTCTTCAGACTTGGGTGCTTTTTAATATACCCCGGGGCACAGATTTGGGGAAAACTGCATTTTTCTCTGCACGGTGGGCATGGAATAAGCTACAAAAATATCTACAATTAGACAAATGTATATCAATGTGATGTTTTTTCCTGAGAGGCCACTTTGATTGATTAGCTGTTTTATTGGTTTTATTGTTGATATATATTTTTTTATATATTTATATCACTATTATGTTGTATTTAAATATGTTTTGTGTTGTGATTTGTGTTGTTGATTTTATTCAGCTGCTACCATGGCTAGGTCTTGCTTGTAAAAAACTAGACCAGGTCACCTGGTCGTGCCAGACCCGCAATGAAAACTAGTATGGCACTGAACTAACACATGAACACACAGGATTTTATAGTCTCAGCAACAAAGCGTAGTGAGCTTGTAGATCGGCTGTTTTCACTAGTATGGCACTGAACTAACACATGAACACACAGGATTGTATAGGCTGAGCAGCTGGAAATGTTTGTGAGCTTGTAGATGGGCTGAGGAATTTATAGTGTCAGCAGCTCGTCAGCCAACTCAACTCAGCTGGTCCTGTACAGGTGACGGCACTCAAGGCAATCAGCCCAGCAAGGGAAGGGAGGGGCAGATGAGCATGAGCAGGCACACTGAGGAAAAGAGGGACAGGCACACTGAGGAAAAGAGGGACCGACAGACCGACAGACCGACCGACAAAGCCTTATGTAGGCCGACCCCCTGGGTCTGGCAATAAACGTCAAATAAAATAACAATGACTGCCAGAAAAAAAAAAAAAAAATAAGAATGTCGAATGTTAAGTGGTGAGAAATAATCCTCAAGGTACAATACATAGAAACGGACAGTTTTCATCAGTAGTGTTTTTCAGTCTTGAGTCATAGAGAGAACTGTGGGAGATATTAGTGGAGTTAAGCCTGGACTGTGTGTGTGTGTGTGTGTGTGTGTGTGTGTGTGTGTGTGTGTGTGTGTGTGTGTGTGTGTGTGTGTGTGTGTGTGTGTGTGTGTGTGTGTGTGTGTGTGTGTGTGTGTGTGTGTGTGTGTGTGTGTGTGTGATCATTCATTCTACACTGTTCTGAGAGGTGTACACTGCAAGAAATAAATATTCAACTCTAAGGTAGTATTTTGATTTCATTAAAAAAGATATATATATATATATATATATATATCAATATATGTATCAATATATATACTGTATATCGATCGATCAAAACACATGTTTAAATTAATTGTACGGTTTGTTTTGCTCTGGTAATCCACTCTGGGATCAAGGCAAGGATTGCTTTTGAACTACATTGTATACCCAAAATCCAAATCTGACCCGATCAGATAGGGATTACAAGTTTTTAAAGGAGTCATTCAGACCAAAACACATATAGGGTTAAATCTGCCTTTTATCATACCCCTTCATACCTGCTTTAGTCGATTTTTTTCATAACTGCCCCTGTTGCTAGATTTCGTCTGCCCCTGTTGCTAGATTTCGCAAGCTCTCTCATAACTAACACAGTGGATTGTCCTCAGGCTAGTGCGGTTATTTCTTTAGCTTCAAAGTTAGTATTTTTGTATTGGATTGTGTTTACACAACGTCCTGAGACTAACCACACCGCTGTTTTGACCTCACAGGCACCCTTACTTGTCAAACAGATCCCTCCCTCCCCTCCCTTTCTAGCCTCTCCTCTCCTTGCTCTGGTGCAGAGCAGAAGCCGTTTGACAAGTAAGGGTGCCTGTGAGGTCAAAACAGCGGTTTGGTTGGTCTCAGGACGTTGTGTAAACACAATCCAATAAAAACAATACTAACTTTGAAGCTAAAGAAATAACCGCACTAGCCTAAGGACAATCCACTGTGTTAGATATGAGAGGGCCCGCGGAATCTAGCAACGGGCAGCCGAAATCTAGCAACAGGGGCAGCTATGAAAAAAATCGACTAAAGCATGAAGGGGTATGATAAAAGGCAGATTTAACCCTATATGTGTTTTGGTCTGAATGACTCCTTTAACTCGTGGGCCCTGGTTCTGTAGCCTAGTTCAGTGGTTCTCAACCTTTTCAGGCTGCGACCCCCAAAATAATCATATTTGAACTGAGGACCCCCCACCCTGACGAGCACTAAGAGTTGAGGCATCACATTTTGTATAACAGGGGTCAGCAACCTTTTTGAAATGAAGTGCCATGTTTTTATTTTCTAGAGTGTCAGTGTGCCATGTCAACATACATTTTAATGACAAATATTTTTACATATCTTAATTGGCAGGACATTGATATAACGATCATTAGACTATGAGCAATAATCCACCTTCCCGACTCCCTCCCCAGTCAGAGTTCAGAGTTTTAATGAATGTAGAATTTTGTGCAAGATGAAATTTGATATAAATTAGCCAAGTTCATTTAATTGAACACGTTTAAAAAATAATAATGACAACTATTTTTGACATATTTTGATTGGCAGGACATTCTTATAAGGATCATTAGACCCAGAGCAATAATCCACCTTCCCAACTCCCTCCCCAGTCAGAGTTCAGAGTTTTAATGAATGTATAACTTTGTGCACAACGTAATTTGCTCTAAATGAGCTAACTTCATTTAATTGACCACGTTTAAAAAAAGATTTGTTTTTAAAATAAAACTCCTCTCTCTCACACTTCTGCCAGTGTGCCAGTGATCACCCTCCCTTGTGCCAATGTTGGCACCCGTGCCTAAGGTTGCCTACCCCTGTGTGTTGTATAACATGGTTCTTTGCGAGGCGTTGTAGCGAGGCGTTGAGCATGTAGATCGGCTATTTTCCACAATATCTGCCTCTAATATTTGACAATTTGGCCAATGTTTAATGTGTAATTTTAGAGGTATTAAAAAGTCCACTTTAGAAATGTGCAGGTACCCTCTATACACTTAAACTTTATGTGCTGTTGAGTGAGAAAACAATGTTGCACATTAAGTTAATCATCTGTGTACCCCCCAGAATAATATGTGGACCCCCCTGGGAACCCCCCTTGAGAACCACTGGCCTAGTTAGGTTACTGGTTCTGACCCTTCCTGTGTATTGATTGTCATGGGTTGTGGGTTTTTGTCGTCAGTGAACTAACCTCAGAGCATCTCTTTCTTCATGTTTCCATTAACTGGATTGCTCCGCCTTTCAACTCCTACACGCCTGAACGTTAACGCTTTCTTAATTACGTTTAATCACATTATGCTGGCTCCCTTCTCTCCCAGGCACTCTAATCCTGTGAGAAACCACCCACATACATACACACAAACTGATAACATTGTCTCTGTTCGAAGGTACTGCCATTGATCTTTGAGCAGTATAAAGAAGGTTATTGCATGCTCCATGAGGTTTCTTCATGGGTAGGAAACTGCATGCTTGTCAGTGTCCTTATTGACCAAGAGACAGCAAGATGAAAATAAATACATTTTGTTCCGTCCTTGTGAAAGATACGTTATTATCAAAGAATGTTATGGAACTTGGTATAGAAGTTTGGTAATGGGAAATTCTCTAGTAGCAAAAGCACGCAATAAAGAAGAGAATGGCAAAAGGAATTTCAAGATGAACATAAAAGAAGAATTTAATAATAATGTATTCCACTGGTTAAGCATCTGCCAGCACAGTGCATTCTTCTGTGGATTACTCCACTGCCACTGGATCCGTTTTTAAAAGTAAAAGAATAAAATAAAAATAGCTAATGATTTTTAGAATGTCTAGCTGAAATCTCTCCAGGGTAATGCATACGTTATGAGTAACCACAAACACACAAAATAACAAACACACAAAACAATACTGATTTTTGTTTAATGTATTTCTGATTTGTTTTTGATTGAAAACTGGAACATTAAGAGAAGGGGTAATACTGGTAATATGAGATTTTTGTAGTTGTAGTGTGATTTGCAGAAGTGGCTGGAAATGGGAATAGGGACTAGGGAGGGATGAGAGAAGGGATGAATAGAGCATCGTGGACAGATGTATGTCTTCGCCTCATTTTAATCAGCTGAAGGGGGGGTTCCTCTGGCAACCAGTAGTGGAGAACTTAAACGTGGTGGTGCAGTAGGTGGCTGAGGTGAAGCGCTTGCATTTTAATTGCACCCTTTGTCAATTCCATTTGGTGAACAGAAAGAGGTTGCTTGGCACCAGAGATGGAGAAAGGCAACAAGGGGAGCTTGCTGGATGACATTTCATGGACAATGAAAATGGAAATGGCCAGGTGTGTGTGAGGAGTTGGGAGGTAATTACAGTATGGGATAATTCGCATTGCAACTTATGTTTATTATAAATATACAATCAAATACTGTAAGCATAGATACCACTTTATTTCTCTCAGTCTGTGTATATACAGCATATGCCTATGTGTTTGTGAAGACAAGATGACGACAGTAAGGACATTTTTCTGGTTATATTTCAACTTGGTTAAGTGGAGGGGAAGGGTTATAGACGAGTAGAGGTCAAGCTGTGGGTTGATAATTGTATCAAACCCAACAATTGTTACATGGGGACAAAATCATCACCACGGGAACATCAAAACCTGTGGTGTGTACACTGTCTTAACTGTCTTCATAAGCACCTCCCCCCATACATACACTCACACACAATGAAAAGAACAGGCTGCAACGCTAATAAGAGGATTATTGGGTGTCGGATACCGACAATCAGTAACGACCACCGCAGACCTTGCCCACCCCAGCCAGCAGCCACCTTCATCAAACTGCCACCTCAGAGAGGCAGTACAGGTCTGTCACTACCTGGTCTGTACGCCACCGCCCTGGTGTCAGACCCTGCCATCTGGCTCCGCTCAATAACTACACCTAGCCCCCCGTCCCCCCAGGCCCCACACACATTTTCTCCAGTACTGCTAAAATGTACAGCCTTGTTCGGAATGGATAGATTATGCCTGATTTTTTGCACAGAAATACTGACTACTAATTATTATGGATGTTGAAGGTTGATATTGTTATTTGCATATGGTTCATCTTGTAAATTGTTACTGTCTTGTCTCATGTGGCCCCTTAACCAAATCCAATTTCCCTGGTAATGAAGTGCTTCTGAGTTCGGATAATACAGATTATAATGGAAGGCACTAACAAGGAGGTTACTTTATGCATGTGTATGGCCCAGACAAATCCTGAGTGATCATTTAACTATGAGTGTAAACATAAAACCAGAATATCTGTCTGTATGTCTGTCTGTTTCTCTCTCTCTTTCTCTCTCTCTACCTGTCTAGCTGTCTTGTCTCTCTGTTTCTCCATTGTATTTTGTCTTTAATAGTTTGAAAATCTCCTTTGCAACAGGAAAGGTCAGGCAATCATAAAGACTGATATTCTTTGCTATCTGGTCATCTCAGAGGAACTGGCTGGTCTGTGCTGATGACAGAGAGGATTATGATGAGTCCACCTGTTGTCTGGGTTATAATGTCCTGCTGTCCAGTCGATCACAAGTGAACAGAAGTACAGACTTAGAAATATATGTCAGCGTTTTTGTCACTTGGTCCAAAATATTTAAAGCACAAACCAACAGCTGGTTACTGCATATCACGATTTACAGTACACAGTACAGTGTTGGCACTGAGGGCACTCGTTTCTCATTTCTTGACCCTGTTTCCTACAGAAAGAATACGGTAATAAACTGTGGGGTCAGTAAGGCACGACAACTTCTTATGATAGGAACACTTAGTTTCTCTCAATCATTGGATGCATTTATTGAAACTCTAACCTCATTCTCTTAACAATATCTCAAACCCCACATCATTAAGGTAATTGGACAATACACTGTTTTCACTTCTTATTGTGTACACATAATGCAAAGCACTAAATGCAGTTTTCCTTGTGTAGATGGCATTTTCATTCCACTTTGATATTCCTGTCAAAACTATTCATTTTTCGAACTCAATTGTTTATGTGCATTTCCCATTCATATGACACAGTCACAGGCAAATCATTGCATGCAATATATGATGAACAATGAGCATTGTGTTTCTGCAAAAGATAAGGCCAGCATGATGGGTGACTGAAGTTTTATAAACTGCTTGATAGAAATTGCTATCAGCAGACACAAGGAGAGATTCTGTTTCAATTGTTTTCTTTGTTGATGGACTGGTTATAGCATCAGGGCTCCAGTGGTATTTTCCACTTTGTTTGGAAAATGTTGAATTCTGCAAAGTTGTCTGTGTCCGTCTACAATCAGTATGTAAAGATTAACAATGGAGAACATGCCATGACATTACAATTTTATGACGTAAAGTTGCAAACAGGTAAAGTTTGAATGTAAACAAGCCCCCTCCTCACATAACTACGTACCAATATGAATACTTTTGAAATGAGTGGTATATACCTTACACTACAGCTTAATAATTCCTTCACTGATGTACCCACATTCTTACTTCACCATATGCCTGTGTTTATTGCTGAAAGTAAAAGATTTTCATGAAAACGAAATCCTTAGTTACAATTAGACTTGACTTGCTGGATGAGAGAACAACCCGCATGTCTGTGCTGAGTGAAATGCAGTTGCATTATCAGTCAACTTGTCTGTGTCTGTGACTCATTCTCAGGACACCTGCTCTGTGTGTGTGTGTGTGTGTGTGTGTGTGTGTGTGTGTGTGTGTGTGTGTGTGTGCGTGTGCGTGCGTGCGTGCGTGCGTGCGTGCGTGCGTGCGTGCGTGCGTGCGTGCGTGCGTGCGTGCGTGCGTGCGTGCGTGCGTGCGTGCGTGAACATTTTGGCAGATGTTCTCTGTCACTTTGGCCTTGACATCTCTGGCTGACACTAGAGCTGTCAGTAACCATCACTCAGGAAGCCTTTTCAAATCGACGATAGAGGAAATACAATGTTTATTGAGACATTAAATTGATTTCCTCATAAACTTATTTAGCCTCTTGGTGACAATCAGCGGAAAAAAGACAACAGATAGATTGATATCAATACAGTGTCTAGGTTGCTGGATGCGATTGCTTACCAGACCAGAAGAGAAGCCGTGGTTATTTATATACACAATAAAATACAGAATATACATTTATATTTTAATCAACACTCCTGTAAGGTGCAGGATTGATAAGAAAAAGCATCATACCTGTGCATACAGCCTCTGGAGGTGGGGCTTAGCACTCTGGCATTCTTTTTTTGTGATTGTGTGACAGAAACATAATGATAGAGAAAAATGGCCTCATCTCTTTCTTCCCACAATCCAGAGAGAATGTGTTTAAAAGTGAACAAGAGCCATTGCTAACGTAATTGGCACCTGGTGACTGCAGCTTTTCATTCAGTCTGGCTGCAGCTGCCAACGACCGAGAATATTGGACAATTTGTCATGTCATGTCAAACTTTATTTTGTAAAGAACATTTTACAAGCAGAGAAACTCAAAAAGTCGAGCAGATGTTTGAGTGTGTGCATGTGCATGTGTGCGTGCATGGGTGTGTGCAAATTGTCAATCAAATACAACACATCAAAGTGTGGTGGATTTAAGCTTGAAGATTAACAATGTTACAATTGCAATTGTAAATTGTGTATAGTTACATTGTACAGATTCTTGAGTTTTTGGTTATTAGTTAGACTGATCTTGTTTTACCTATGATCCTAGATTACTATTTCTATGCAGTATTGTGACTGTAGGTCGCCATTTATTGTGACCGTAGGTCGCAGTTTAGTATGTGAACGGTCACAGCTTGACCGTATCTCTGTCTGACTGTAACGCCTGACACTGTGGTTCCCCTGACACATCACTGTGACGTCACATGTGACATCACAGTGATGTCAGATCCTCAGAGCAGGGATCTCCATATATGGGCAATTGGGCATAAAAGGGATCTCCATATATGGGTATAAAAGGGATTCTATGTATGATGTCAGATGACAGAATCCATATATGGCCAAGACAGATGGCCAAGACAGGTGGGGAGGCGAGGTCGCTTTTCGCCCTTAGGCGTCTTACTGGTATGAAAACTTGCAGCTCATGTCTGTCTGTCTGTGTGTCTGTCTGTCTGTCAGTCACACCTCATGCTCCATATATGGAGCATGCGAGAGAGAAAATTGACGTCAATATGTCCATATATGGGCATCTGACATCATAAATGTCTGACGTCATAAAAGGGCATAAATCTCCATATATGGCCATTAATTTATTAGTGAATACATTTTACACTTTGACTTGAATGGAGAAAATTCTAATGGTAAGACGAAATTACTTTGCGGAATTCACACTTGCAATTTATATCTTGCATCTTCCTAGTTCAAAGTCGCTCTGGATTAAGAGCGTCTGCTAAATTGTAAATTGTAGCATTGTGAGCATTGTAAATCGTCTATTCTGTTGTATAACAAAGTATAGTGGTTAATTTAATGATTAGGGCAAATTAAACATAGCCTACTGTTGTATGGGCACTGGCAGAGTTGTCTTATTATCACACACTTCAAATCGGTATTAACTCTTATTATGTGTAGGAAGACTCTGTGCTGCACTTGTGTTCTGGAGCCTGTCGTGTGAAGGGGGCTTTAAAGACAAGGTCCAAAAGGATGGCAACTAGTTATTGCCGAACACATCAGCACACGCAGAGAGCAGACAACGCAAGGACAGCCCCTGCCTGGGGAACGCTCCCTTTCAGTCCTAATGGCAGAGAGCCATTCATTGGCTGAAGGGATGAAAAGGCTCTAAATAACAACCATAATACACCCAGGTCCCATGCTGCTTCTAACTGTGATAAAAAAAGCTTTTTCCAAACAACAGACTCCACTTAGCTGTTTCAAACCATATGTAGTGCAATCAGCTTTCAGCAAAGTACTGTATTTATCTGCGCTTCCTCTGCAATCTTGGCTTCAGAAAGGATACATTGGCTGACGACTGAATTATTCGTAGTTCTACAAAATATGAGCATTTTCATTTATCCGATGCATAATTGCCATTGCACCTGTGGCCATATAATAGCTGTAACAAACTGAATCAACACACACTTACCTCATGCTTGTAATGCAATTGAGGAAAAAGTGCAAAAGGACATACAGATATTGATATTGGGCATGATATAGCTTGGAGAGTGATCCTTTTTTTCTGGAGTATTAGGGGAAAGGAAAATATAGTTCTATAGCTGAGTCCAACTCAGCTCTCATACAAATCTCTCATCTAAATTATGTATTATTATTACACAGATTGCACTGTTGTAGTTTGAACTGTTGACAATCTAGACATGTAAGCTTATTGTACTATTGCACTTATCTCTCTAGATAAGACCATGCATCACAGTGCCAAAAAACGCAAATATAATTTGTTATATCGCTGCATCCACTGGTATATTATGGTCTCCAGCCCTAACCATACTTTTAACTCTCCTATTCACTTCATACTCTTTCCAGACTGTTGAACCCTTCTCTGCCCTCACTGACCACAGAGAGAGCAGGGCTGTCCACTGATTTATGTAATGTCTCTGCCCTCATGACATTTTCACCATCTGCCTACAGGTAGTGTATGCATACCAAAGTGCTCCAGACAAGGCATGTGACTCCCTCTCACATCTTTCACACCCTCAGAGCTGGGCAAAGACAGATCGGGGCATGGGTCACTAGTGGAGCAGCAAGGAGACTGAGAAAAAAAAGGGGGGGGGGGGGTTAGAGAGAGGCAACTCTGCTATCACAGAATCAGAATCTGTTTATTGCAGGAGTTTCTAAACCCATACGCTTAAGCCATAAGACCTCCTAACTCCAAAAGTACATCAGTCGTTATTCTTCTTGTGTTATGTGTGTTCACAGCACTTGTCTTTCAGTGAGATGTCAGAGCTCTGAAAAGGGCACTGACCCTTCTCTCTGTTTTTTTTTTTTTACCGTTTTTCAGATGTGCATTTCTTTTTTTTCTTTTTTTTACTGTTTTTCAGATGTGCATTTCTGAGTACACAGCTGGTGCAGTGGTACGGTGCCTGTCCATCACCGCGGAGGATGCAGGTTCAGATCCACTGTGGTGCATCCGGCTTTGTGGAGCGTCTATAGGAAAACAATTGGGCCGTGTTTGGGGGAGGTTGATAATATCATTTCACGTATTCCTATGTAGTAAAAGGGCGGCTAATCGAAATAAACTTGGAGGGGTCACCGGGAAACCCCACAGGCACAGAAGAAAAGACCATTCCCGATGACTATTTCAACCTCTTGCAAAGCGGCTCGTGTATGACATTGGTTATCAAAGGGATCATTGGGAGTTCCAGGGGGGTCCCCAGCCAAATGATAGTTAGAAACCAAATGGACCCTTTCTGAGTTAAATTAACATTCATTTTTACAATATAAATTGGGGTCCCAGAAATAGAAATGGGGGTGTGTAGCCCCATAATGCATGTCAAACTGGGGCTCCTTGAAATGAAAATCGTGGAGAATCATTCCTCTTATGGGTCTCCCTGGCATATATTTTCCGCGGGCTAATAGGTGTCAATTTGGGAGTCCTTGACATGAAAAGGTTTGAGAACCATTATTGTATGTACTGTATGACAGTCCATCTACCCTTGTTCTCATCTCATCCGTTTTTTCTTTTCATCTCTAAACTCAAGAAAATCTAAATGCACAGACAGTTTCACATCGCTTTTTCTTTTTTAAACTGAATTTTTATTTTGTCACATGCGCACATATTTACAGGGTCAACATTTTACATCGTTTTCATCATCATATTACAGTTCATATCAATCCTCCGTGGTGCCATTCTTCCGGGTCGTGCATTCAGTCCATTTCTCCCATTTTTCGAGAAACAACTCCTCCTGTATCCTGAGTGTATATGCAAATCTCTCCATTACATACATTTTCTCCAAGTTGGGGAGTCACTTCTATACCACAATCTCGTTATTGCTTTTTTAATGAGCATGGCAGCACACTGTGACCAGCTCTTGTTTTGCACACACATTTCTGATCAGACAGACAGACAGACAGACAGACAGACAGACCAACAAACCGACATAATGTGTTATTCTAACTGCATGGTTGCACGTTAAACAGACTGGTAAATGTGTCAGAGAGTTCAATGTCAACATATTTGTTCAACTGTTTGGTTTGAATGTGAATTTGGTGTAATTACAGTTTAGATCACGCATAATCTCTCTCTCTCTCTCAGACACGCACTCACACACACGCACACACACGCACGCATGCACGCATGCACGCATGCACGCACGCACGCACGCACGCACGCACACACACACACACACACACACACACACTGTGAATCATGACAACTCCGAATCCCATTCCAGATTTCATGGCCTTCAATATACATTACCTTCAACGGGAAAGAGAGCGTATGATACAAACATACACACCCGCACGCACGCACGCACGCACACACGCACGCACGCACACACGCACGCACGCACACACCTGACACATTAATTTATCAAAATATTAACTCAAAATATGTATTTAAACTATATTAATTTAGGGAATTGATTTGAATCTCTTGCTGCCAACGTTACGGTCAGGACCAATTCTGGGAACCCATCAAACATATAATTTTCCAAATGTCTGTCTGTCTGTCTGTCTGTCTGTCTGTCTGTCTGTCTGTCTGTCTGTCTGTCTGTCTGTCTGTCTGAGTGAGTGTCTGTCACAGCGTTTCTCCTCAGTGGCTGGAGCAATTGATCTGAAATCGCATCACCATTAGCATATGAACACACCTAACATAACTGTGAAGCCCGTTTGTCACTTTCACAAATCATATGCTGTATATTAGCATTTTCATGGTGTATCTATATCTATTCTGCATCTAGCTTGAGGCATATCTATTCTGCATCTAGCATGAGGCAACATGTTTAACCAGCTCTGTGTGTGTGTGTGTGTGTGTGTGTGTGTGTGTGTGTGTGTGTGTGTGTGTGTGTGTGTGTGTGTGTGTGTGTGTGTGCGCAGGCGGGCGGGCGGGGGGGGGGGTCTGTTGTCTGGCCCTGTTACAGATTTTGTCCAAAAATCATGCAGATCGGTACACAGTATCTCTGTAGCCATTAAACGAAACGGGTATTTCTTACATTGATGCTCCTACATATTATCATGCAAGCACCAGTTAAAGTTACTTTCCATCCCTCATATACTGTGTGCACAGTGCACATCCCATAACCCACACACTGCACATCATTTCAGAGCTCATATCTTTGAACGGGTAAGGACTAGTTAAGTAAAATAAATAAATTATAAAATCTATCTTGAGAGAGTAGGTCAGTGCTGACTCATATTCTGTCATTTTCTGTCTTAACAGGCTGTCTGAAGGAGCTACTGATTGTTTGAGCTGGCTGATTGGTCGACTGGCTGACTGATTCTGAGGCCCATACCATACGTCCATCAGCTTGACTCAGGTAATGATTGGTTTGACAGACAGCCTTGTAAAATATGGTTAATTCCTCACCACATCCTA
Organism: Nannobrachium achirus; assembly: GCF_963921795.1. NCBI lineage: Eukaryota > Metazoa > Chordata > Actinopteri > Myctophiformes > Myctophidae > Nannobrachium > Nannobrachium achirus. The sequence continues at coordinate 42,711,843 of NC_137825.1, read as the reverse complement.
CTGTAGCCTAACAATACTGTATTGAATTCATACATCACAAGTTACCAAAGACCTACGCATATTCTATTACATAATATTTCATTTCCACCACACGCATGGGATATTTCTCTTTTATATTTTCTTTCTCTGTGGGCGACATGCATTTCTCAAGCATCGTAATTCCTGGAACAGACAAACAAGGCACCAGTGAGATGAATAATAACCAGTAAATCATTGATAGAAGCTGAGTATTGTGTAGAACGTGGGGGATCATGGAGAACGCAGGGGAAGCTTAATGAGATGCCTGGTTGCTAAACACATCCATCATAATGGCAGGAGGTGTGATTAACCCAGCCACCTGCTCTGAGGGCTGCCTTGGGCTTTAATGCTGCTCCCTGTGTCCCCCTGCGATCTCGTCTCTCTCCGTCTCTTTCAGTCCAACCCACCTTGCTCTCTTTCTGTCTCGTTCCTACTTTTTCGCTCCATGTCATTGTCTATTTTTCCTTTCCCTAAATTGAGCCTTTCTCTTCCCCCCCCCCCTCTCCTTCTTCCCTACAGATAGACCATACCGTGCTAATTGTTATGCCTTATGTTTCATTATACCCGGAGATAAGAATGGCCAAGAGGGTACCTGAAGTACATTGTGGAAAGGCCAATAACAGCTACTGTAGCTGCATTAGCGCATCTCTTTCCACCCATTATTGATTGTTAAATGTAAAAAATACGATATTTACCATTACGTAATTTACGTAGACATGATTAGAACATGCTTGAACATTTCACAATTAAGGTATGATATTTCTACAATTGCTACAGATTGCTATACAAAACCTGTATATCCAGTCATTTTGGGCATAAACAAGAAGTTGAATGATGAATGTAGGTCTGACAAGACTTGACGTTGATCCAAGGCAGCACGCCATGTATAGACAGTAGATTATTCACCCCTTACTTTTCTTTTCCCTCTTTGAGACCAAGGACCTATCAAGGGCAGTCCCCAGATCATAATTTGGAACTAGCCTACTTTAGATGTGATGATTATTAATATATTATTAATAGAAAAACACATAACCTTATTAGTAGGTTATGAGTTCTTCTATTAATAATATATTAATAATATTAATTAGTAGCCCTTTCTTGGATGCCGTTAAGAACAGAGACAGTAGATGAAACAGAGACACCCCAACTACATTTCACTTCCTGCATCTCGACTCCAGGTGCTCGCTTGGATTTATTGCCTGTGCGGAGGCTCTCCTATGCTTGACCTCCTAGCCGTAATTAATACACTTTTGTTGAACTGGTTTTGCCTAATGCCTACTATTTGCCTGCATTCAGGTTCAGCTCTCTGACACTGTGACAGCCCACGCAATAAAAGGACCCATGTGAGAGACTATTTTGGGATTTAAGTTGTGCTCGCGTCCACCATAATTGCCATTCACCATCAGCTTAACAGTTGGCAATCATTACCAGTAGCTTGAAAAATCATTAACAATATCCCTAATACCTTTCTAATCTACCCCATCACCCATGCCTTTTCATACTTGGGTGACTGCCCTATTATTGGAATGGTCCTAATGTTAACTGGTCTACGGTTCCACATTTAGCTATATTAAATCTCTGCTTTTCGATCAGTGGACCTATTTGAAATATGACTGTGGATGGTATAAATGGCATTTTGCTAGAAAAATGTCTGTCTCTATGGCAACAAACATTGTTTTGTGGGAAACACATGCTTGACTTGAAGACAACCAAGGACGATTCTTTTTTTGCAAATGGCACTCATCCTCTACAGCCTCACCAGTCATTTCCAATAAGATACAGCAGTTGATGATAGTGGTACAATATGTGTCCCATCAAATAACATCACAATGAGGCAGTATACAGCATAAGAGAAGGCATCAAATCAAAAGAAAAAGAAAAGAAAAGTAGTAAAAATAACCATAAAAGTTAGGTGAGACTGTAAAAGAAATTTACTTTGTCAATATGACCTCCTCAGGTAAGGTTTAGTCTGATCACAGCACTTGGGGTGCAATAATGTTTTTCTGGAGCCCATTGGTGTGCGAGCATTTGGTCTCAGGTGGGCCCCGACGGCAAAGCCTCCATCAGCTTTGTTCTTTAACAGACAGCATTTGAGGATCTCAGAGAGTTAACTCATTTCCTCAAAACCCTCAGCTGTTGCCACACTCCCAGGAAGGTTGATGCGTTGAAGAGCTTTTTGCAGTGTTGTGATGCGTGGTCGTGTGTGGCTATAGTGGCTGCACTGTGAAGTCCTGAGTGTTCTTTTAATTTTGAGTCCATTTGATTGCATCACACTCACACAGTAAGATTAACACTCAAGGTTTTTAGGGTTTTACACAGCTCAGCTGTAAAAAATAGCTTCTCTCATCCAGGGGACGTGCAGAGAATGTTAGAGAGGCAGGGGCTGAAATTTCAAAAAGGGCTCTTTTGGTGAAAATATTGAAAATAGCTTGGAGGTCGGCTATTTTCGGTACTTGATACCACACTGCATAATCAAGTCAATACTGGAGATGTGGCGTAACGGCATGGATTTCTACACAGAGGGGACAGTTCTTTCAATGTAAGATGCAGGAGTTCAGGAGAGTTTGGACAAGGCACTTCTCTTGAATGCTGCCTTCAGGTACGGCATGGAAAGAGGGCATTTGTATTTCTTTCACCATAGTAAAAACTGCTCTCCATGGTCTGGAGAGGGCACTTTTTACAGACAGGTAAAAGGGCAGTCCCCTTTGCTATCTACTGCATGTGTGCACGTGCCTGCACTCATCATTTCATCTCTTTGGCCCTGATCCACTAATCAGAGGTGTTCCAAAGGCACAGGTCTGCAGCTTAAACACAATTGCTCCACAATTGTAGTACAGAATACCTTTATAATTATAATGAATCATCTGTGGCAATAGCTATACTGGAAACTTCCCCTGCAATTTCAGTCGCTCACTGCACACAAAAGTTTGAATTGTTGACCAATCGGGCAGGAATTCTAGATTTGGCATAGCGTTTATACTGTATATACAGTATGATAATGAATTTGTCTTTTATCTGTTGCCCTACATTTAAGGGCAGATCTCCACACAATAACATACATACATATCCAAAGTACACATACACACAGATTACAGAGACAACAGAGGAGTCCTACAGACACACTTTGTACTTTCCTTTCCCTTCTCCACTCTTGAATATAAAAACCCATTTTTATACTTTGTCATATGACAGTGTTGCGTGGCGAAATGAGCTTATCTTTTGAAAAATTATGAAAATCTTCTCCTATAATGACATGCTCCAAATAGGGACGCCAGGGATCAATGAAACTTAAATTTCCACTCTAGATCAATTATTCAAGTCTATTGATTTTTGTCATCTCTTTGGTTTCACTAGACCCACGCGCGGTCCCTTGGTCACATGTTGGCAGTGCAGCACGCCAGCAATAAAAAAGGCAACTATTTGCGTGGGCCAGGGAGGCTGGAGCACACATGGGATGTCACTTGAGATGTGGGTACACATACTTCTTTGCAGCAAAGCAGGGTAAGCACAACACGGAACATGTCTCTCTCCCTCACACACACACACACACACACACACGCACGCACGCACGCACGCACGCACGCACACACAAATGCACGCACGCACATGCCCACAATGTCTCCCCCTCACCAGTGAATGAGTCATGCTGCATAGAGCATTGAAGAGAACATTGATCTAGTTTTATAGTAGGATCAATGTCAGCCCCTTTTCTGTTTCCTCTTCCTCTCCCTTTCTACGTCTACCATGTTGCATTTTATCAGACTCACCCTGACTACACACATCCATTACAGTTCAAGCACATGCCAGCCACATGCCAGCCACAGGGCTATGTACATGTTTCCACCCTTTATGGAGAAAGAGAGAGAGAGAGAGAGAGACTTGCAGAGATGCTGTACTGACGATCTATACAGTTCTCTGCCATGGCCTACTTAATGTCTGTGTGATGGAAAACATTTGCCACCTGCTCTAATTTGTTACCTGGGTATGTAAGAACAGCTGGAGAGGCTCACTTTTCTTTTTTTAGATCTTTATCTTAGGCTCACATGCTTCAATGCAGCTTTTCCATACAATCTTCTGAGAGACTGAGAGATCAAACTTCCTCAATATCTTTGTGCAATTTTGCAGCAAAAGGAGATAGAGATACTACCTTTTGGAAAATGTGACGTTATATACCTTTCCCCTAGCTTTTACACCTACATTACACATGCCGCATCTTTAGATAATGTTATGCATACTGTAGTACAGTATTGTTTGTACACTGTCAGTACATTGGTTGAATATTATATAAGTTAAGTATGCTCCATATTTGGACCCGGACGACATATAACTCCATATATGGAGACGGCTCCATATATGGAGACATCTAGCTACTGACATCAGTATGACGTCACACAGTACACATCTGATGACAGGTTATGATGTCACACAGTACACAAATGAGCACTATATAAAGAGTGGCATTACCCACCGAAGGCATGCAAGCAGTACTCCACTCTTAGCCTATCTCCAAGACACAAGGCTATAAGCTAGTGCACACGGCGAGACACCAGAGCCACCCGTACGAGTGAAGACATTTAGGACACCACTGCGGCGGAGGAACCTGCAGTTTGAATATTAGTTATCATGTCCACTTTCCCAGAATACATTGCTCAGTGTGAAAAGCATGATGGTGTGCGTTTTAGTTGGAATGTTTGGCCATCCAGTCGCCGGGAGGCATCCGGAATGGTCGTACCTATTGCTGCCCTCTTCACTCCTCTGAAGGAACGGCCTGACCTTCCTCCCATCCAGTATCAACCAATTCTCTGCAGCAGCTGCAGAGCTGTCCTCAACCCCCAGTGTCGGGTTTACTACAGAGACAAGTTGTGGACATGTAACTTCTGTTATCAGAAGAACCACTTTCCTCCTACCTATGCTGGTATTTCCGAGGTGAACCAGCCTGCTGAACTAAAGCCCCAGTTCTCCACAATAGAGTATGTTGTAAAGTGTGATCCTCAGATGCCCTTGGTCTTCCTGTATGTTGTGGACACCTGCATGGAGAATGAAGACTTGCAGGCTCTGAAGGAATCTCTCCAGATGTCCTTGTCTCTTCTTCCCCCTTCTACTCTGGTGGGACTCATCACCTTTGGTCAAATAGTTCATGTCCATGACCTGGGCTGTGAGGGAATCTCTAAGAGCTATGTGTTCAGAGGAACTAAAGACCTAAACAGCAAACAGATCCTGGAGATGTTGGGTCTGGCCAAACCACCAGTCCAGGGAAGAGGACCACAGGAGCAGCCCACCTCTAATAGATTCTTGCAGCCGCTCCAGAAAGTAGACATGAACCTTATTGACCTTTTGGGGGAGCTACAGCAAGATCCCTGGCCTGTCACTCAGGGCAAAAGACCACTTCGCTCTCTGGGTGTCGCCCTCTCCATTGCTGTTGGCCTACTGGAGTGTACGTTCCCGAACACCGGGGCTCGTATCATGATGTTTATTGGGGGCCCGGCCACTCAGGGCCCTGGCATGGTGGTGGGGGACGAACTGAAGATGCCCATCCGCTCCTGGCATGACATTGAGGAAGGAAGTGCCAAGTTTATGAAAAAAGCTACCAAACACTATGAGGCGCTGGCTAACAGAGCATCGACCAACGGCCACATCATTGACATCTATGCCTGTGCCCTCGACCAGACTGGTCTGTTGGAAATGAAATGCTGCTCCAATCATACTGGAGGGTTTATAGTTATGGCAAACTCCTTCAACACATCTATTTTTAAACAAACGTTCCAGAGAGTTTTCAACAAAGATGATCAGGGAATGTTTAAGATGGCCTTTGCTGGAACTCTGGAAATAAAGACATCGAGAGAGATCAAGGTATCGAAAGCCATCGGATCATGTGTGTCCCTCAGTGCTAAAGATAATGAGATTGGAATAGGAGGGACCTATCAGATCTGTGGTTTGGACCAAGGTACCACGCTGGCTATATACTTTGATGTTGTCAGCCAACACAATGCTCCTAGCCCCCTAGAAGGTCAGGGGGTGGTCCAGTTTGTAACCAAGTACCAACACTCGTCTGGACAGAGACGCATCAGAGTTACTACTATTGCCAGGAATTGGGCAGGTGCCCAGACCCAGATTCCATCGTCGTTTGATCAGGAAGCAGCGGCCATCTTAATGGCCCGCCTGGCAGTTTACCAAGCGGAAAGCAAAGAAGGACCAGACATTCTCAGATGGCTCGACAGAGAACTGATTAGACTGTGTCAGAAGTTTGGAGACTATCATAATAATGACCCAAGCTCCTTCAGATTATCCGAAACCTTCTCTCTCTACCCACAGTTTATGTTCCATCTACGTAGGTCTGCCTTCCTCAAGGTTTTCAACAACAGTCCAGATGAGACTTCATATTACAGACATCAACTCATGAGACAAGATCTGACTCAGTCTCTCATTATGGTCCAACCTATTCTATATGCCTACTCCTTCAACGGACCACCTGAGCCTGTCCTGTTAGACAGCAGTAGTATTCTACCAGACAGAATCCTCCTGATGGACTCTTTCTTCCAGATACTCATCTACCATGGAGAGAAAGTATCTAAATGGCGTCAGGCAGGCTATCAAGAAATGCCAGAATATGAAAACTTCAAACATCTTCTTCAAGCTCCAGTCGACGACGTCCAGGAACTCCTGCAAACACGCTTCCCCATGCCAACATATATAAACACACAACATGGAGGAAGTGAGGCGCGGTTCCTGTTGTCCAAAGTGAATCCGTCTCAAACCCACAACAACATGTATGCCTGGGCCCAGGAGTCCGGCGCTTCCATCCTAACAGATGACTGCAGTCTGCAGTTGTTCATGGATCATCTGAAGAAAATTGCCGTCTCCAGCGATGTCTAAATGAAATGAATAAACAGCTCATTTATTATCTCCACCAGCACCAAATCTCTCGCACGCTGCCAGTAGGCTAGTATATTTGAAATATTTAACTTTAATCTGATTTGATAATGTAATTGAAAGGAAATCGTCTCAGGCTGAAACCTTGCCCAAATGGTGTCATACATTATAGATATGTCATAGATCACTGATGTCATAGACTGACCACATGAGGTGTGAGCTCCAAATGGGAGCAACGCTTTCTTTTTCTTTTTGAGCGGTGCAAACCGCTCCTATAAGTGGCTGTGCGTGTGTCTGTAGCCTTTTTCCTCAGCGTTTTGCCATAGTAAAATGTGTGTACGTAGCATCATGTTTGTCTAGTGATGTCATATGTTGTATGTCTGTAGCCTTTTTCCTCAGCGTTTTGCCATAGCAAAACGTGTGTGTGTAGCATAGCCTGTACATCCTAGACTTAAATCCTAGTCTGAAGATGTTATGCAAGCACGACCACCGCTCACTTCACATTGGGTGTGATTTTTTTCTTTTTTTTTACTCTAGATTTTCAGGCCCATATTGCCCTCTAATGAGTGCGGTTGCTGTAAGCAACATATTATAGTTCTGGCCCAGCTTACTTAATGTTCTGGATAACACTTAGCCAATCATGAAGCTAATTTAATGTTCCGCATAACACTTAGCCAATCAGGAAGCAGCATTCTCTGTGCTAGCTCGAGGATTGGTCGAGCTTCACATGACAGTTAGCTTGCTGCAGAATATAGTCACGGGAACCACACTTGCAATTTCCAATTGCATCTTTCTAATATTATATTGTGCTGATCAGATTAATGGCCAACAAGTTATGGCCATTTGAACTGTTAAACACTGCTGTAACACTGCTGTTGCACCCAATACGTGTACAATGTAGTTTTTTTGGATGAGACTGTTCTCATGGCAAACCCCTGAATAGCATTTTGCCACGTTTAGTGAGGATTTTAGCAACGGTATGGTGTGCAGAGTAAAGTGGGTGAATAGGTGGTTGTGCATTCATGGATGTCTGTCAACCTGTGTCGAGTATGCCCCTCGGTGCTCGCTCAGACAACTCTGTCTAAGCAGCCAACGATTTGCGCATGCGCCACAATGGAACGGAATGAATCGTTGGGGGTGCATTCAGTAGTAGGGATGGGACGATAATCGCTATTATCCTTTATCGTGATTTAAAAAACATAATAATCGTATCGTGGAGATTTAAATTTATCGTGAAATTATCCTCCGTCATGCACTGGGATCAATTCACATTTTATTTGCCGACCTGCATATCTGGTACCATATAAACCCTCTTTAATTGGCAAAATGGGCATAGAAATACGTACTTGATGCAGTCTTTTTTCACTCTCTACCAAATCCCTTGTAGATCTGCTATTTTGATTGTCACGATAATATCGTAAACCTGCAATTTCTCCGGTCACAATAATTGTGACATAATATTTTCATATTGTCCCATCGTATATTTTATTGTGACCGTAGGTTGCAGTTAACTGTGCCATCAATATTAGTCCATATGGACATATTTGTGTCAGTTTAACCAGTCCAACTTAAACAACCAACCGCAACTCGAATCACACTTGCAAATGAATTCCGTCCTGTGCGACCTCACCCTTTAGGGCAAGGTCGTTATTCACCCTTAGACCTCTTACTGGTTCATATACTGTATGTCATCTAGAAGTTCAATTGGATGTTATATACAGCCTCGCATATAAGAAGTTATACAGTGTATGACCTAACGTGTTAGTTTTGTTAACAGAATAACGGTTCCATCCACCTTCATAGCTTAATACCTTAATACATTTGTAATCTTTGTATAAACCTGACTGGTGTGGTGTCTCATGTAAACTATGAACCATGCTACAAACCACACACATGCACACACATGTGCACACACACACGTATGCATGTAAGTGGTATATTTTCAAGGGTACTACTGTAGGTCTATGAAGGGCAGCAGACGAGTTTGTTTTGGTGGCCACATTTTGTTGCCCTGGTGTGTGTGTGCGTGCGTGCGTGCGTGCGTGCGTGCGTGCGTGCGTGCGTGCGTGCGTGCGTGCGTTTGTGTGTGCGTCAGTAGTCAAAGGGAGCAAACCACCAGACTATTCCTCCAGTTACGGCATCACAAGCTGCCATCTGTGGAGCAGAAATTGGAACTAGGTGCCAGATCAAGGTCATGCCTTGAATTTATTTATTTCATTAATACTTAATTTAACAAATAGACACGTATTTTTGTGTTTTCAAAGTATTTATTTTTATTGCAGTGCAAGTTCGCAAACATACTAATAAAAACTATTTGTAATAGTTTTATTCCCTGCCTGGGTCCTATGAAGCCTTCCCCTTCCGCATTACAGGGCTTTCTTTGTTAATAGCTGCACAATTTACCCCAATAGCACCTTTTCCCTTTTTACATGTGTGACACTATAGCTCGAATGAGAAACTCATTGTCTCCCCTATACATAGTAATACAGTTAGCAGGGACCCCACCTGAGTCTATACATTATGGAAGTTATTGCTTTAAGTTAAAATATTGACTTTATAACTTTGTGGGACATAATGCTTCTCGCCCTTAGGGCGACTTACTGGTTATTATACTTATATTCAACCTTGTGTAACGTATTGATTGTCTAAATTAATTCTCATTCTCACACTAAAGTCCTAATTTAGATTTGACTTCAGCTGTCAATCTAACTTATGACTTCCCTCACCTCACTCTCTGTTTCAGCATATATGCTGTCTTTAGTGCATAATACAGAGATACCTTAACTTAATCAGTCTCCATTATCATACTGTATATTGTACTGTCACTTATTAGCTAGTCTGTTCATATTTATCACCATTTAGAGAGAGCGTCTCTGTGAATACGTTTACGGTGTTATGGGCAAAGTACTGAATGAGCACTATCCATGGAACAGTCACCTAATAAATTTGCCTTGTCAAATGATGTTGTCACTCACAGAAAATAACACATTTTCAATTGAATGTCTGTTCTTCCAAGAATCAAGAAGGTTTATTTGTCACTTCTCATACAGGTAGAAGCAGCTAAATTCAGTCAGTTCTTTTCAGCAAGTGACACCACCATGCGACAAAGCATAAATTAGGCTTTAGACTTAATTTGATCGTGCAGAGACTGCAGAGAGAGCACAGAGCATGCTGGCTTTTGTTACCAACTAGTAAGGAAACCTACTCGCTACTAGATTTAATAGATCTAGTGAAATTCCATTGGTTCGCATGCCAGCGATGCCAGTGACAACTGACAACTTAAGCACTCCGAAACTTCACATCTTACACGTGTACGATGGAAAACCCTTTGCAAGGCTTGTGCACCCAATCATGTACATGTATATATACGTTGAGGTTATGGAAATGTCACACAGCACTACATTTCTGTAGCAGTTTCCTTACTGACATGTCATTTTAGTGTGGGTGCCTCAGGTTGCAGTCAATCCACTTTCAATAGGATATATGGTAAGGTGGTATATGGAAATGGCATGAAATGACATGAAATAATCCTGTTATTGATGTTATATTCTCTCTTGGAGGACAGATGGGAGAGGAGAGGAGAGGTACAGTACCATTGCTTATTATTGTAACTAGAAGCTGGGCCGCCCTTCGCGTCTAGTCGGCGACCTGGCCAACTCGGGAACGATGTAAATAGGGAATGAATGCCCCGCCCTTTAATGCAAACCCCATTATACCTGTTGTCATAGGACCCGTCTTGACCATCTGTTTGCCTGTGTCCATTTATGCCCATATATGGAGATATCTGTATCTGTCTGTCTGTCGGCGTCCATTTTATGTCCATATATGGAGATCACTGCAGATATAATCCTGGGTCCATTTTATGCCCATATATGGCCATATATGGAGATATCTGTCTATTTGCATCCATTTTATGCCCATATATGGAGATCTCTGTATCTGTCTGTCTGTGTCCCTTTATGCCCGTATATGGAGATCTTTGTGATTCTGCGTCCATTTTATGCCCATATATGCCATATGGAGATATCTTTTTATCTGCGTCCATTTTATGCCCATATATGAGATCTCTGTCGCTTTTTGTTTGTTTCTTCTTTAAGCATATGGAGATATCTGTTTATATTCGTCCATTTTATGCCCATATATGAGATCTCTGTCGCTTTTTGTTTGTTTCTTCTTTAAGCAGAATACGCAGCCTGCTTAAATCTGCATCATTCAAGTCATCCTCCCAGTCCCACGCTTTGTTGCTTGTCTTATGTTTGTCTTGTCTCTTTTATTTTCTTTATCTTTTTTGGAGCGGACCCCATTAATGCAAACCCCAATATACCTGTTGTCATAGGACACGTTTTGACCATCTATCTGTTTGCCTTTGTCCCCACCCTTTAATGCAAACCCCAATATACCTGTTGTCATAGGACCCGTTTTGACCATCTGTTTGCCTTTGTCCCCTTATGCCCATATATGGAGATCTCTGCACACACAGTACCGGTTGCGTAAAACTCTGATGTCAGACATCAGCTCCGCATACGGGCATTCATTTTATGCCCATATCTGGAGAACGCGCGTGCCGGTGGGAAGAAGGGTTCTCGAGATACGCGGATTACATACATACATACACATTCACAGAGATTTTTTGTTGACTCATGTGGAGTACGTGATGTCAGAGCCTTTTATGAAGTGATGTCACAATGAGTCAGTGCTTGCGCCGGTTTCCTCCGAAACACCTGATGTCAACAATCAGCTCCGCATATGGTGATTCCGAACGTTTCGCGCCGGCGTACGTGATGTCAGAGCCTTTTATGAAGTGATGTCACAATGAGTCAGCGCTTGCGCCGATTTCCTCCGGAACAGCCTGATGTCAACAATCAGCTCTGCATAAGGAGATTCCGAACGTTTTGCGCCGGTTTCGGAAAACCGTGCGTCGGGTCGGGTCGAGGCTCTGCACTGCACTCCGCGCCGCGTCGGGGAACGCGCGTGCCGAATCTGAAGCCGGTGGGACGAACGGTTCTCGAGATACGCGGGTTACATACACGCAGAGATACATACACGCAGAGATTTGTCGCATTTATAGATAGATGTTACTGGTCGGTCTAGGAATTTAAGTTAATTATTTGGTGGCACATGTTTCTCAGTAAGATAAGGGTATACGGCAGCTAAATATTTCAAAGGAGGCTTGATAGGCTGCTTTGTGTTCTTGTAATAAACAGAGAAAAACAACATGCTGGGGTGGTTCAGGGCCACTAACTAACTCAAGCCAAATGAATATAGGTCTGGGTAGTGTTGAGGGAGAGCTGTTAGAATCCCGATGATAGGAATCCTGGAGGTCGTCCACATCCTGATGATATTCTGGAGGTCGAGTCCTGAAGACGTCTGTGATGAAGAGCCGAGTCCTGGAGGTCAGGGTCCAGCGGAGAATGTGCAGAGAATGTTAGAGAGGCAGGGGCTGACATTTCTTAAAACAGCCTTTTCGTGATAATATCGAAAATTAGCTTGGAGGTTGGCTATTTTCGGTGCTAGATACCACCCTGACGTAAACATAATCGAGTAAATACTGTGATTTCTTCACAGATATTGCAATTCTTTGAACATAAGATGTTGCATTGAAGTTCAGGAGAGTTTCGACATGTCAATTCTCTTGAATTCTGCCTTCAGGTATGGCATAAAGAGGGCATTTGCATTTTCTTTCACCATAGTTGCATTTCTTTCACCATAGTAACTAAAAACTGCATTCATGGTCTGGAGAGGACACTTTTTACAGACAGATAAAGGGCAGGGGCTCAAGCCCCCTTTGATGTCTATGTGTGCACGTGCCTGTCAAGGGCCGTTGGAGTTTCTTTAAGTTTGGTTGATACAAATCATTTTTCCATGATCAGAGAAATTTAAGGCATGGCTGAAGTCCAACTAGTCTATAACAGCTCTTGTCTGTGTCTATGTACAGTAGTCTGTCTCCTCCGACCAAACTCAACTCAATGCCACTGTACATCCATGATGTCAAGAAGTAGAAACACGTGCACCACTGTTTGCACAAGCGAATGTCTGATAATTTAACTGAAAGTGAAGGTGAAAGTTGTGAAAAGTGTCATTTTATGCTTGAATGGGTTTTACTTTTGTATGTACAGTACCTCTGGATGTCGCCCCGCTAGCGATGGCTGCAGGTGTGCTTGGCTGATTGAATGATTGTGTGAGTCTGTTCCAGCCTTCCAGCAGGGGTTAGAAAGTCGATGTCCCCCACCCCCAGCCATGACTTCCAGATAAACCGATACTTTCTGTGAAAGGTTTTGATTGAAGTGTTTGTTGATTTTAACAGCCCAGGTTTGTGGACACTTGAAAATGTTCAGAGCCTCAACCCTCAAGGTGGTGCTATAACAGGCACCACCATCGTCTTGACCTATACAGTAACTGCACTGATCTGCATAAACCTTTGTATGCACACTCCCTAGAGGCCAAGGAAAAACGTCATGGTCTACATTTTTCTAATCTGCCCTTTATATAGCACCAACAGGACAACTTATGTTAAACACGTACGTTTTTGTCCTTCAGATTTTATCAAAATATCAGTACACACAAATCAGTACACATGATCCTTCTGGTCATGTGATGAAGATGGATCTTTCATATTTTTTTATATTCTATCGTGGTTGGCTAAGATTGACATCCAAAGTTTGCAGGTGTGGTTTGTTTTGAATAAAATGCCTCAAAGTATGAACACAGCGTACAATTGTTCTTGACTGGGACGGAGACCTGCATATGGGCTCGGAAATGCACTTTTTCTAGTGCTTAATCTGTTTTCTTATGTTTTCTTTTTGATTAGGAATTAGGTTAATTGTTTGCATTTTGATTTCATTTTAGGTTGTTTTGTGCTTGGCTGATTGAACGAGTGTATGAGTGTGTGAAGCTGTTCCAGGGAGTTGATTTACTGCCTTCCAGCAGGGGGTTTAAAAGGTCGGTGTCCACCCCCAGCCAGACTTCCAGATAAACTGATACTTTCTGAAAGGTTTTGATTGAAGCGTTTGTTGATTTTAACAGCCCAGGTTTGGTATGGGTGGGTAGCTTTTGTGTTAAATCTGAGTTTTGATTAGACTTGTGTTTAGTTTCCTTTTGTTTGTTGTTTTGGCTCTTAGCCCACCCTGAAGCTACATGATTGGTCTTTAATTAAAGGCTATCCCATTGCTTGAAAAAGGGTGCCAATGTTTTGTTGATGGCAGTTCTTAGGTTCATGGTATCCCTAGCATTGGTCGTAACATGGTGTTTATTATAATCACCTTGGGTCATCTTTGACACTGGCCTCAATTGACTTGAAAAAGTAAAACAAAGGAATAAACGATAGCGGTGATATGAGTGGAACAGAGGTGATCCGAACCTCCCCACCCGGTTTCGAACTCGGGTCTCCCGCGTGAAAGTCCAATATCTTAACCATCACTCCAAAGGGACATCCCCATGGAATGAGAGCAGATACTAGACTTTTGAGGCTTCAGGCTTGGGCTGCGACTCTCTCCGCCACATGAGTATGCATGCCATTTAAATGCAGAACATTATCACTCAAGTACTAAGTACGGAGGTTCGACCTGACCCAGTTCCACAAAATGAATCATGAATAATTGAGGTGTGATGTTAAAATTGGCATTTGGATGAATGTCACAAAAACTGTCTCATAAAAAGTCACACAAAATGTCAAAATGTAATGAAAGGTGTTACGTCACATGGTTTGTCACCCAACGTGGTCTTAACATCTAGTTCTAAACATCCATCCATCCATCCATCCATCTTCAACCGCTTATCCGGAATCGGGTCGCGGGGGTAACAGTTCCAACTGAGACTTCCAGATTTCCTTATCCTGCGCAACTTCCTCCAATAGCGAGGCGTTCCCAGGCCAGTCTGGAGATATAATCCTTCCATCCGGTCTAGGTCTGCCACGGGGTCAATAAGAGAGAGAGAGAGTGTGTGTGTGTGTGTGTGTGTGTGTGTGTGTGTGTGTGTGTGTGTGTGTGTGTGTGTGTGTGTGTGTGTGTGTGTGTGTGTGTGTGTGTGTGTGTGTGTGTGTGTGTGTGCGCGTGTATGCGTGTGTGCATGCTTAGAGCATGTACCTCATCAGAGTTCTGATTGGTTTAATGAAGAATGTATCTGCTTTCTGTCTCTAGTCATTAATTATATTTTAAATGGATATAAAGTACAGCTACAGTATAGCGCTCTGTCACATGTGGGTGTGTGCACTGAAGATATGCATCTTGCTATAACACTTAATTAAGTGTCTAGTTAGTATATCATGTCTGCACTCTTTCATCAGTGAGTCACATAGACCCAGCTGCTCTCACTGTAATAAAAAATGTAATTGAAAAAAAAAAAAATCAAACCTCGGTTCGAAGTGGAGCGGTGAATTTGAGCAGCTGTACCCTATGTGAGTGAGTGAGTGAGTGAGTAAACTGTGCCTGTGAGTGAGTGGTGAGTGTGCCTGGCCTGCACAAAACAGCGCCCCTCCTTTAACTAGTGTGTTGTGTGTGGCCACTCAAGGTATTGCCAGGCTACGGACACGGCCAGCCAGCCACCCACCCACGGACATACCCACGGACATACCTGTCTATTGGGAGCGCTTTCACCGCTCCAAAAACACAGCCCCTCACTTATTAGGAGGACAGTATGAGTCACCCGAAAAAAGGACAGGTGTTTTCGATGAATCTCTCATCACGTGTGCGTGCGCGCACACTCACTGTGTGTGTGTGTGTGTGTGTGTGTGTGTGTGTGTGTGTGTGTGTGTGTGTGTGTGACTGTGTGTGTGTGTGTGTGTGTGTGTGTGTGTGTGTGTGTGTGTGTGTGAGTGTGTGTGTGTGTGTGTGTGTGTGTGTGTGTGTGTGTGTGTGTGTGTGTGTGTGTGTGTGTGTGTGTGTGTGTGTGTGTGTGTGTGTGTGTGTGTGTGTGTGCGCGTGCGTGCGTGTGTGTGTGTGCGTGTGTGTGTGTTCTTGCAACTTGCATTATTTAGGGTGACCATACGTCCTCTTTTCCCCAGACATGTCCTCTTTTTGGCGTCTGTTCAGCCTGTCTGGGAGAATTTATAAAATCCTTCAAATTTTAGAGTTTGTGTAGCATGAGCGTCTAATTTATCAGCGCATCACACACCATTGTATTTACCATACACGTTCAATGGTTCATTTCGAAACACACTCTGAGAGGCGGAGTTCCACCCCAAACCCCGGAAGATCTGCCGATTTGCCGAAACGCAAATGCAATTTCACTGATGAAATGCAGCCGTGCAGACGCACACACACACAAGTCAAGAACTATTATAGAGCATATTTATGAGGAGAAATAAATATATTTACATAGATAAATAAATATATTATTTATAAAGCAACTTTGTGAGTATTTTGGGGTATTTTTTGTGTCTCCAAGAGGCCTGCTAGAGTGTCTTTTTTGGGGGAATTCAGAATATGTGTTTAACTGAGTTAGAAGTGATCACCCGACCCAACCCGAAAAAAACTGTTTTTTTTTGTGTGCACAGCTCCCCGCGCTCGCACAACTCCCCCAAGCGTGCGCACAGCTCCCCCTCCCACCACGTGGAGGTGTCCTCTGGTCACCCTAATTATTGTATGATTTGGTTTGGATTAACGAAGGCTTAGTCTCTCTAATCATTATGTTATACATTGTATCTACTTCACTCACTTTATGATTTTACTTACATCATATCGTCACTGTCTGGACAAAACCTTTTCCCGAAAATTTACATTTTGGAGTTAGGAGGTTTCGGCCCGACAGCAGAGATATATTATCAACACCTTTAACTAAAAGGTGTGCATCTGAGTGACACACCATGACGTGGAGTTCCCAGAAATGGCCACAACCCCAAGCTGTTATACCAAGGCATTAATTACACACACATTAATTGAGCTGTGATTGTAATGGGTTACATGTTACATGTTTTAGCTCTTATTCATTCTCTCTACTCTGCAACCAGCAGATAGGGCCCCCCCACCCCCGCATCTTGCTGTGTTCTCCTTCCGCTCCTTCATTCGTTCTCTAGCTGATGTTATTTTTAGCAAAGTCCAGGGAGGGAGGGAGAGAGAGAGAGAGAGAGAGAGAGAGAGAGAGAGAGAGAGAGAGATAGAGAGAGAGAGAGAGAGAGAGAGAGAGAGAGAGAGAGAGAGAGAGAGAGAGAGAATATGAGACATTCCTTTATGTGTCTCGGCTGGAGGGTGGTTTGGTTGGCGATGGGAGACGGTTGGGTTTGTGGAATACATTAATTACAGGTATTCATATGAATATGAATAGGGATATGCAGCTGCCCATGAACATGCATGCTGAGATGTCGATTGAATTAGTGATGCCTGTCTGTGCAGAGTGACTACTGGGGACACGATTGGTGAAATTGAATCGACGAATAATTTGTGATTAACGTGTGTTTTGGCACTGAACATTGTAACAGAAATCAAAATTCCATTTGTTTCCTTTTAAGCTTTGTTAACAAAAATCACACTCAGTTTGAAGAAATCAGTGCGATTGACGTTACAGTACTCTATTTGAGTGTGTGCTGGTCTCAGTGTAAACACATCCCATAATGTCAATGTACAATCATCCCTTCATTTCATCCCATAAGCCCATGTGGTACACCCCTGTGTGTGTGTGTGTGTGTGTGTGTGTGTGTGTGTGTGTGTGTGTGTGTGTGTGTGTGTGTGTGTGTGTGTGTGTGTGTGTGTGTGTGTGTGTGCGTGCGTGCGTGCGTGCGTGCGTGCGTGCGTGCGTGCGTGCGTGCGTGCGTGCGTGCGTGCGTGCGTGCGTGCGCGCGCGCGTGTGCGTGCGTGCGTGTGTGTGCATGTACGTGTGTGTGTGTGTGTGTGTGCACACATGCATGTGAGTGCAGAGCTGGCCAGTGTGTGTACTGTGTGTCACTTGGGCCTTTCAGCAGGTGATCATAGTAATAATTCCTGACAGACCTAGATGAGACATCATATCAGAAAAGTGAAAAGGAGCACCCAACACCGTTTCGCACAGCAATCATAATGAGCACACAACTTTAATTGAAAGTAGAATTTGCTTTTAATTTGGTGATTTCAAATAGGATTCTGTTGCTTTACAGTAAACAGCAAAGATGTACAATCTTACGGACATTTAAAGAGAAAAATTAAATATTTAGACAAATATATTTGGTACTTTTCAATGGAAATCGTATCAAAGTGACCCATTTGAGTTTACATTACTTCATGCACAACAAAACATCCATAGTGACTTGAATACAACTGAAAATGTACTCTTTCTCGATGGCTACTTGATTACTAGCGCTGCCTGCGCTGGTGACCTACTACAGAAGAATATTGACATAGTGAGTAAAAGGCACTGAAAGTTGGTCATTGCTCACAACCACTTCTTCAAAGACTATTTGTACTTACAGGCAGCAATAGACTGGAAATCAATTCAAAGACAGCTGTGCCTAGATTCGGGGAACCAGAAAATAGATAGTTCTGTTATTTACACATGATGTAGCCTGTTGAATGAGTCTTTCGTTTAACTACACTTCCTACTTTCTGCCTTTTGGCTGGATCAGTTGTTTGGAATAGTCTAGTTTTCTTTTTTTTATGTTCTTTACAATATACCTAAAGGTTCTGGTTTCCAGCTGTTTAAGCTAATATCTTATGACCTTACATTTTAAAGGAGCTAGAGGGTTGGGTTGTGTATTTACCTTGCCATGATGGAACTCCAAAGACGGTCAAGAAACCATAATAATTGAGCCATTGATTACAAATTGAT
Organism: Nannobrachium achirus; assembly: GCF_963921795.1. Lineage (NCBI taxonomy): Eukaryota > Metazoa > Chordata > Actinopteri > Myctophiformes > Myctophidae > Nannobrachium > Nannobrachium achirus. The sequence continues at coordinate 42,693,225 of NC_137825.1, read as the reverse complement.
CATTCAAAATTCTCCCCATCGACTTACATTGTACAGGGAAGAGGCTCATGGGAAGCTCTGTTAGCCCACAAATGAACGCAAACCAAGTTGATTCTGACAACATACAACATAACAGTTCTGTTTTTTAATTTAATTTTGATAATTTGTATTTGGGAGAAACCCCGGACTGCTTATGGATCCAAGGATCTGGATCCGGATCTTCAAATAATAAAATGGACAGGAAGTTATCATTTTCACATTATTAAAAAGAAATAGTACAGAATCAACTTTTGCGTTTGCGTACAATTTAAGTCAATGTATAAGCCTGTATTGGATTAACAATTTCTAATCAATGGAGCGATTATTTTTCTTCTCCACCTTTGGAGTTACAGTGGTCTAGCCCTTTAAGGTTTTAAGATGAAGTTCTATTGACCTAAAACATCTCAGCAGCAGTAATGCAGGATCAATGTAGCCTCAAGGCGAGAGACTTCTACACTGGCTCTACGACTGTATTCTTCCTCAAACTAACAGGGATATCCAGAGAGAGCGATTTCACATCAATAACCTTTACAGTTTATACAAGTACATTCACAAGACATTCATTTTGTGAGGTACATTCCCCAGAATGTGGCTACTATCTTGGTCCGTAACAGTACAAAGTGATATGTTGTATTTGATTATTCAGTATTTTTAGCAGTATAGGCCTACACCGTGCAATCGTACTGTATAACAATGATGTAATAGCTATACGAGTGTCATATGCATCAGGATAACCCTAATAGTAAATAAAGAATGCTCTCTCAAAGTTTTTCTTTTTCTTCTTACAAATTCACTTTTCACAGAAAGAAGAAAGCCTCATTAGGTGAACACAAGAGATAACTAATCTTCTCTGATTAGTTTAGTGTCCGCTAACGACTAATTAAGCACACAGACTTCATGCTGCTATGTGTGCTTCATGGTATGGATTAGCAATCAGATTCGCTGAATCCAGCCATTGCATTATAAGGGCTAATCAATATAGGTAGGTAGGTAGGTATAGGTAGGTATATAGGTTAGCTCTGGTCCATAGCATTAGTGGAGTTCTCTATGGACCAGAGCTAGTATATAGGTATGATCTCAGGTCATCTCAGAGATGCATGAAATGAATAAATAATAAGATATACCGGTATTAAGTGCTCTAAGGAGTTATTTCTTCTTTGACCTCATTGAGTGTGGCTCTCAAAAATGTACACACACCCATTCAACATTCTCTATAAACATGGCTACAGTATGCACGGACAAGTGCACACCACATGTGTACAAGCTGCCTGAACACTCCTGCACATAAACTTTTGTTTCATGTACTGGTCATGACGTAAATTAATAATAATAATAATAATAATAATTCATACAAAAAAATAAACAACAATTGATATCTACTGTATTGATACGTTCTCAAAAAGATATCTATCAAAAAGTCATCATTTCAAACACAACTTTGCTACATTTGAGACCTCTTCTAGAGTTTAGGCAAAAGCATTTTGTCACAAATATGCATCTTAACCCCACCGTATAACAAGCCCAAAATAACCTAAACACACAAATGTTACAATTGTTATGAAAAGCATAAAGCAAACCGAGAAGAATGACTGTGTCCAAACATACTCCCAGGGATACAATTATTTAAAGTAATTTCTCACTTCCAGTGGCCAGACAGCTGCAGCGTAATCCTCTGGCTGGGTAGGATTCATCCAAAGTGAGAAACACAGGTTGCCCTCCTTTGTTCTTTCCTCCTTCTGTATCAAGCAACAATATGTAGTACTCAGTCCATTCATACATACTGAATCAGAGAGCGAGGGAACCCCTCCCCCCATGGAAACGGTTTTCCCATGGGCACCGACTCCGAGGACAATTATGTGGAACTCACTGAGCTACGGCATTCACAGCCTTGTTTTACTTATCGATCCATCATAGCGCATCAGGCATGGCTACCTTCCCCATGCTGACACTAGGAGGGAGAACACCGAGTAGTATTGACCTGTATACTGCAGGTGGTGGCTGTGTTAATTCTACTAAGTGAGACTATACTAAGAGAGGTATATCTATTTATTTTACCCATTGGGTTGGTTCCTTTTCACCATTTCTCCTGCTTAATGTTGTTAATGTTCGTACAATTATGAATATATTCTCACCTGCAGCATGCCCAACCACAGTCTTCATCTGTCAGCCACTTAAAGCACCTCTGCTGGTTCAGCTGGGGGTTGGGTTGCTGCTCAAGGGCACTTTAACTGTGGCGTTCGAAGGAGAGAAGAACATGATGTCTAATTAAATTCCCTCTCCTAGAGCTTACGTAAAAACACACTCACTCACTCTCACTCTCACACACACACACACACACACACACACACACACACACACACACACACACACACACACACACACACACATACACACACACACACACACACACACACACACACACACACACACACCACTTTGCGTGTGCGCGAAGTGGGGCTCGTTCCAAGTTTCATTTCGACAGCTGTGTCTGCTGAGAGTGGGCAATCCAGCCAATCTCACCCATATATATATACCGGTACACACACTACAGTAAACACAGCTGGTGTGAATGTGGGGGCAACCTGCTCTGAGCTCCGTGACTCCGGAGCGGGGGTCATCCAGTATGAATGTTAACTCAGTCGTATAGTGGCTGTTGCAGGGCTTGACCTTGAGAGACATCCAGACGTCTCTATTCTAACTGCTGCTGCATGTTCATGTCCCCATGTCCCGAGGGGCACAGTGCCATACATCTTCCCCATATCGTGTCAACCGCCTTGGGAATGTGATCTATTCAAGACAGTCTTTGGTACCCAACCCCCCTCCCCCTTACCGAACAGTCCCTTTATGGAGATAATGAAAAACGTGCTCTCGAATATACAGTAGATGGGATATGGACTGCAAAATAATAGAACCCTATGGGTTTATACTCTCAAAGTTGAATTAACACTCAGGATTTTGCGGTGTGATGGGATACACATGTATGGCATGTATCCTCCTTTATCTCCATGTGAGGTATGAGTGGATGCATTTGAGTTATGAGTATGATACTATAAAACATACATTTCAAATCCACCTCACTCCTCCTGTGTGGGGTTGAGCTTTACCACTGCACATTGCACCGTGGTCAAAACATTATAATCTCATCTCCATTCCCTGTAACAGGAATAGAAATAACCCATTCCTATCCTTCCCTCTTCATCCCCCTCTATCCCGCTATCCTGAAAACTTTGAGGACATCAATCCAATTACCCTCACCGCTCATCCTTCCTGTACAGGTCTCCCTTGAGCGGCGCTTTTACTCATCAGCTGACCTCAATCATACCGTACCCTGTTCTGAACTGAGGACATCCTCCATGTCCGTCACAGGATACGACCCCCCCCCAACTCTGTCCCGCTCCATGAACATCACAACATGCCCTGCTCCGAGCAGAAGAACGCCCCCTCTTTCTTCTTCC
>NC_137825.1:42479752-42684752 GCF_963921795.1 Nannobrachium achirus | reverse complement strand
AGATTTAAAAGCACTGAGATAATGTATGGTATGATGCTCTGCTAATAAGAATTGACTCTAGAGGCATACAGTTGAGTGCGTAGGCGTATCCACGTGTGCTTGTGTGTGTGTGTGTGGCTGTGTGCGCGTGTGCTTGCCTGTGTGTGTGTGTGTGTGTGTGTGTGTGTGTGTGTGTGTGTGTGTGTGTGTGTGTGTGTGTGTGTGTGTGTGCGTGCGTGCGTGCGTGCGTGCGTGCGTGCGTGCGTGCGTGCGTGCGTGCGTGCGTGCGTGCGTGCGTGCGTGTGTGTGTGTGTGTGTGTGTGTGCTTGCGTGTGTGCACTGCTTGCTTGTGCGTGTGTGTGTGCATCTGTGCCTGTGTGAGTGTGTTACACAAGGTCAGTCTAATAAGGGAGAGCAGGCCTATAGTAATGGATACCGTACTGTGAGAGAGTCAATTTACAGTGGGAGAAAATACCGGAGAGGCAGAGAGAGAGAGAGAGAGAGAGAGAGAGAGAGAGAGGTGTGATGGAGGACGGAGGGATAAACATAGAACCGAACTCTTCTTGGAAGAGGAGAAAGATGATGAATGGTGAGGGCAGAAGATGCAGAGGAAGACAAAGGGGTCTAAAGAAAGAACCAGGGAAGTGCAGAGAATGTTAGAGAGGCAGGGGCTGACATTTCTAAAGGGGCCTTTTCAGGGGAGTTTGGACATGGCAATTTTCTTGAACGCTGTCTTCATATATGGCATGGAAAGGAAGCATTTGCATTTCTTTCACCGTAGTAAAAACTGCAATTGTGGTCTGGAGAGGGCACTTTTTACAGTCGGATAAAAGGGCAGGGGCTCAAACCCCCATTGATGTCTTTGTGTGCACGTGCCTGGAAAGAACTGGCACAGTGTTGCCCATGAAGCTGTAATAACTCATTTGTTGGCTGGGTTTTTAAGAAACAATGAAGTCCTTGGGGACTAGCTCTCCAATGGTTTAGTTTCTACCTAACCGACAGTTCACAACATATTCAGTAAGTTCATGTCTCTTTATTACAGCATTAAATATGGTGTCCTGCCAAGGTTCAGTTCTGGATCCGATTCTTTTCTGTGTGTATGCCTACATAACATTTATTTCAGAAAGTATAAACTTCCTCTGTTACGTATACGATATACTGTACATATTTACATCCCTTTATGTCTCCTCCAACCTTCTCAACATTGAAAACTCCTGGCTGCTTAAAGGAGTAGTTCACCCCCAGAATGACTTTTTCCTCTATTGATTACTCACGCCATGGAGACATGAGTTCAATAATATTTTTAGTTTTTTGTCGCATTCCTAAGACAAAAATGTCATTACAATAAATGTACCTCCATTTATTCCGGATAGGGACCTGAATGCATTTGGGTCCCCATCCGGAATCAATGGGGCTAAAATTACTATAACCGATTTTTTATCTTAGGAATGCGACAAATACGAAAAACCATTATTGCCCTAAAACTAGCCTCGGAAACCCAGGCTTTTATTTTGGCAATAGGAAGTAAAATAAAAGCCTGGGGTAACCTGCTGCAATTTCTGGCATAGGAAGTGGGAGGTGGGCCATGGCACAGATCGTGAACCAATAGGATCCACCGGCTGTTTTTTGCCGGTGAATCCGCCCCCTCTAGACCAAAATCAGCCTGTGTTAGGGAAGGCTACCCTAAAACTAACAGTCAGGATTCTAGGAGTAATGTTTTACCCTTCCTTATCATCTGTACAACACATTAATAACATCATTAAATCTGCCTTCTGCCATCTGCGCAACTTAACCTGGTACATGACATCAAAGCTTCTGAAGCAATACTTCAGAATTAATTGGAATATTCTTCTATGAGTGGAGGAATGGATAATGAGTCGAGTTGCGTTGCTCACACGGCCTGTGTGGCTGCTCTAACCTGTTAAACAAAGGGTTTAACATTTGTATTACATGTGTTGCAGAGCTAGATTATGAAGAAAAGAGTCTGATTCATTTTCATTCATTTTTTGTCTGTGAATTTTGACGGATGTCCGCCCCTCAAACTCACCTATGCTCGGAGTCAGACTTACATGGGACCAAAGCTTGTGTGTCAATTAGTCAGTAGCCTTATTCTTCATGTAAAATCAATAACAATGGTGTTTTTTATGTGCCCAACATTTGTCAGAAGATTTTTTTTTAATCGATAGTTCAAGTGAAAATAGATAGAGAGAGACGGTGAGAGACACCGGACACGCAGCAAAGGTCGTTGGGAAGGAAACTCAAACCTGCAACGCGCTGTCAGGCTCCATCAGAGCCTATAGTAGGCTATATGGTATGTGTCTGCTCTGGACCGCTAGGCAAGCGGGTGCCCCGTCAACACATGTATTAACATTCAGGGGATGCTGGGGTTCCATCGTGTGAGCTTGCACTGATCTACAATTTGTCAAGGGGGTGCATACTGCCACGTTGAAAGCTTGTAGCCTAGATCTGTCCATTTTGAGAGATTTTTAGTCTGTTGTTGGATGTTTCCGGTTGCCTTTTATGGTCTTAAATGGGCCATGGAAGAATGCAAATGATCTCCACGTGAGCGCCTCTGCAGACTTTCAAACAAAAATGAAATCGCAATCGTCAATTTGTGTAGAGAAAATACCTTTAGAAAAAGCTTAGTGAATGAGGCCCATTGGGTGGACAAAAGAATGTGTCACACTTGCTGTCGTTCAACAGTAATGTAGAATACTGCTGTAGCATCTCGGTACACACAATCATGTACGCTGCATTGGCTCGGTTGCTGTCAAATTTCACATGTACATAAGATGAGGAAAAATAAATATCCAATTTTAATATTCAAATATTGACTTTCAAATCCCATGTCATTGAACAAAGCGTCAACGTTTCAAAGTATTTGGATGAGCCCTATACTTATACACAGTCACATCTCTTCACAGCAGCACACCAACAATGTGACAATAACCAAACAGACAATAGCAGACCGATATGTACCGGTATATGCATTGCCATTACCAGACTGATCATGTGGGATAACCCACAAAGGTACTCCACGACATAGATATAATATGCTTTATTATTAATAGCTCACTCTGGTTTCAGTTGCAGGGTACCACTAGGCTGCTTGAATTTTCATTAATTAAACATTTATGGTTAATTGTGGAGGTTAATGAGGCGGGGTATTAGTCTTGTGCACGTGAGCACAATTACTGTAGATTCATCAGGAAAAGGGACACAGGAACATACCTTTCCTACAATAAATACACACAGCTGTCCATTGCAGTTATCTGTGGGTGACATTTGTAAGGCATCTAACAATGAGCACAAATACAAAAAACAAATCCCCGACATTACATGCAGCCTGTTGCTTGATGCATGCATTAAGAGTTATTAGGGGATAATTGTCCCGTAATAGCTCAAATCACTTCCTCTGCACTTTTCGGCTGGCAGTTGATTGTGTTCTGCAACAGAATAATCCTCAGTACCTAGCACCATTACCCCTCTCTGTCCTCGCCTCACCTCTGTTGGGAGATCACCATTATACCTCAGTGTCATTGAGCAGACTAGATGAAAACCTGCCCTGTCCCAGACATGTCCTCAGTGGAACCCATGGGCTAATATAGCGTAATACTAAGATATTATAACCTTCTTTATCCATCACTTTAAAAAAGAAAGAAATCACACCCATGAAGTGTAAAATGAGCGGTGCTTTTTATGAGTTAATTTCATTAAGCGTGTGGGACATACATACCGTTGTCTGGGGCAATCTGCCCAGATCATGCATGTCACACGTGTCTTCTTCTTCTGAAATTAAGTCGGGAGGTCACAACATTTCGGCAGCACCGAGGAACCGAGTTTAGTCGGGTGACCATATTTGGGTCCGGAGCGTGCCAAACCGAAATAAGTTAGGCTCCTTATAACAGTCTGAATCGATCCTTAGACTACAGTAGCCAAACATTTTTACCCCATTTTCTCCCCTAATTTAGAATTCCTCCCTACACTGTGTTGTCATTGCTGTGGCTCCACTGGCTCACCTGCCAGTGAGGAGCCTTCACCGGGAGGATCATGCAGCGCCTCCATCCAACTCCTCCCGTCCAACTCTCCCCACTGACAGGTACCGCCCAAGCCTCTAGCACTACACCCGTCTCTTATAGGCTTCAATCCGTTTCCCTTGCATTTTTACTTAAAGATCTAGGGCAGATTTAAAGGACAACTTTAGTTTTTTACAACAAGGGTTCATATTTTAGATTGTTAAAAAATATAAAAAATTAGTGTTAAAAATTATTTAATTTACTTCTTTCTATTGTTTTAGAGATTCTTATTTCAGTGGTTGGAGGCATGCGTACAAGTGGTTAAATATGTCATTTTACACAGAATAAGCCCATTCCCAAGATACAATGCAACCTTTCATGGTTGGATGTGACTTATGGGGGCTAGAAGTGTTACTATAAATAGCAATAAAGAAACTGCTGGCTTATTGTGTCTAAAAAGACATATTTAGCCACTTGTACGCATGCCCCCATGCGTACTACGCATGCCCCACATTTTAGCACGGTAACCGCGATAAAACAATAGAACGAAGCAAATGAAAACATTTTAACACTCACTTTTTCTTTTCTCTAATTACAATCTAAAATATGAACCTCTCTCTAGGTCGTCCTCAGACGAGCCCTCCATCGTTGTTTCCAGTCATCTCGGTTCTCCATACATCTGGCCAGCTCATTGGTGTTCTGTGTCCCTACGTCTTCCTTGAGTACGTCCACGTATGTTTTTGTGGGACGTCCTCGCGACCGGTGCCCATGTGTTGGCTCCCACAGTACCAATTTGCTGGCTGGAAGCTCCTGGTGTCTTTGGCAGTGTCCTGCTAGTCTCATTCTTCTGGTGGCAATTTTTTCGCTTACCCTTGGTATTCCCTCATACAGGCTCCTGTTGGTAACATGTGCACTCCTGTTGATGTTGAGTACTGCACGCAACATTCTAGTGTAGCACCCATTTAGAGACTTCTGCATGGTTGGCTTCAGGGTCCAGCATTCACTGCCATAGAGGAGAACAGACTCCACTGTTGCAAAGAAGAAGCTAAGTTTGATTTGGCGGGGGAGGCTAGAGTTCCATACACTGTTCATGCCGTTCAGGGCCCTCCAAGCGAGTGCCTTCCTTACTTTGAGGTCTTTCTCAGTTGAGTCGACCCATGCGCCCAGGTACTTGAAGTCCTTGACTTCCTTCAACACAGCTCCTTCTGTTGTTGTCAGAGGTGAGTGATCAGGTAGGTTATAGGTGATAACCTCAGTTTTCTTAGCATTTAGCCTGAGACCAACTTTGGCACACTCTATCTCCACCCTGTTCAGGAGTTCTTGTGCTTGTTCCATGCTGTCGGAGAGCAGGCTGATGTTGTCCGCATAGTCCAGGTCTGTCAGAACTACTGCGGGATGCCGCCTTGACCTCCTTGGTGTTAGCGTGAAGCCAAGCTCTTGTTCTCGTCCACCTATGGCCTTCCTGAGCGCATAATCTAGAACTATGACGAAGAGGTAGGGGGCTAGGGTGTCTCCTTGCATTACACCAGCTCGGATGTCAAACACCTCACTGCTGCCGTCTGGGGTCACCACTTTGGCCCTTGTTTCCAGCAAGAGCCGCTGATACAAACGACCTACGGCCTGGTCGCGACTTAGGCCACGACTTGGAGGTCGTAGGTCCCGGTTCTGGAGGTTTTGCGCAATCTCGGTCGTAATTCAGCGACCTGGGAAGTCCGCGATCGAAACTCTACGCTTGCTAAGGGAAGGGACGCGAGTTTAGAAACTCTACGCTTGCTAAGGGAAGGAGCGCCGCGATCGAAACTCTACGCTTGCTAAGGGAAGGGACGCGAGTTTAGAAACTCTACGCTTGCTAAGGGAAGGAGCGCTCGTTTTCAACAGCGTCGGCAGGTTAGCTACTCAGTGTCGGCAGGTTAGGGTTAGGGTTAGGGTTAGGGTTAGGGTTAGGGTTAGGGTTGGGGTTAGGGTTAAGGTTAGGGTTAGAGTTAGAGTTGGGGTTAGGGTTAAGGATAGGTTTTGGTGCACCTCGCGCGGTCCAAGTGACTACAATGGAGCGCTTCCTACCTCCGGTTCAGCCAATCACAAGCTTCAAAAGGTTGAATAGCGCTGCTGCTCTAGAATATTCTGCAAAAAGACGGCCCGGGGACGACCGAGGTGGCGCAACCACGGCCGGGGGTCGCGAAACTAGACCGGCCGCGACCTAACAAGTATGTACCGCGAACTACGACCTCCAGAACCGGGACCTACGACCTCCAGGTCGTGGCCTAGGTCGCGACCAGGCCGTAGGTCGTTCGTATCAGCGGCTGTCTCTCCTTGTTCTTGCGTACATGTTCTCGATAGCCCGGAGAATGTTGGGAGGGACATTGTAGGCCTCAAGGATCTTCACCATCTTGCTTCTGTGGATAGAATCAAAAGCCTTTTTGAAGTCAATGAAGCACAGTACAGCTGCTAGGTTGTCCTTTTTCACCTCCTCTATTAATCTCCTTAATGCCAGGATCTGTGCTACGGTTGTTCTCTCCTCTCGAAAACCATTTTGGTTCTCTCTCAGGTGAGGGTCGATGGCATGCCGTATCCTGTTCAGTATCATTCGGTTGAAGACCTTAGCAGTGATACATGTCAGGCTGATGCCTCTGTAGTTGTCTGGCTTTGAGAGGTCCCCAGCTTTAGGCACCGGGATGATGTTAGACAGAGACCATATTTCAGGTTGCTTGTTGTGCTGTAGAGCATTGTTGCAAAAGTCTAGGATGAGGTCGTCTAGGTCGCAGTTCTTCAAGACCTCTGGGGGTATGCCATCCGGCCCAGCACTTTTTCCCTCTCTCAGGGTGGATTTTGCCCTGGCGAGCTCGCTGATTGTGAAGGGTCCATCGTCGATGTTCAGGCCCTGGAGGACTGCTGGTATATTTTCCTCTTCTCCCTCTTCCACTGATGTTCCCAGGAGCCTTTGGAAGTGGTCGAACCATGTTGCCACTCTCTCTTCTGGGCTGTGTCCCTCAACCTGGCCCTCCTTGGCCCTCTTCCGCCCTGTCATCTCATTTATTACCTTCCAGGCCTCCCCGTATTGCCTTTCACCTTGCGCTGCCTGCACTCTTCGCACACTTTCCATCACTTCCTCCCCTTTGATGGTGTCGTAGGTGCTGAAGAGAGACTGTTTGGCTTCGTTCAGTGTCTCGTGACCCTCCTCTGTTGGTTCACGCTCAAGGTTGAGTCGTGCTTCCTCCATCCTGCCTCGTGCTGCTACAACCTTCGGATGTCTGGACCGTGGGGGTGCTCTTACTCTGTTCAGCACTGGTACGCACAGTCTGGTCGCCTCCTCATTCGCTGTGATGAATCTCCCATATTCACGGCTGGGCTCCTCTCCCCTATCGAGCTGCCGAAAGCGCTTCCTGACTTCCTCCGTGTACCTGGTTTGAAGGCCCGGATTGGTCGTGAATGCCTTCCAGTCATGCCGAATCTTGGGGCTTGGCTTGGGGACCCTGAGGCTCAGTCGCACCCTCATGGAGACCACACGGTGATCAGAGCCTACAGAGCTGAACGTGCTGTATGGCTCAGCGTTCAGGATGGAATTCCTCCACTTTTGCCTCACTAGGATATAGTCCAACTGATATAGCCTAGGTTGCTCCCCAGGCCGTGAGGCTCGGTCTCGGAAAGTCCATCTCTTCCCTGTTCTCTTCCGGAACATGGTGTTCGCTGCCAGGAGCTGGTGTTCCATGAGAAGGGCTGTGAGGTATGTGCCATTGCGGTTGGTAGACTCATGGTATGGGAATGGTGCATCCTCCTGTCCAATCCTGGCGTTGAAGTCGCCAAGGATTGCCAGGAAGTTGTGCGCTGGGACACCTCGGACTGCTGTTGTGAGGTCCTCATAGAACTCCTCAACATCCTCAGGTGATGCCATGTTAGTGGGCGAGTACACCACTATGACTGTTGTTACTGGGTTACCTGCAAACTCAGCCATGAGGATCCTTTTGGTGTGCTTGTGAACCCGTCGGAGGGCCCTGCGCGCCAGAGAACCCAGCATTAGTCCTACACCCCCTGTTGCAGCCTGGGCCCCGTTTCGCCACGCAGATGCAGTGATGAACGTGCGTTTCTCCACTTTGCTGTAAACTATCTGGTCGTCAGTGTGGACTCTTCTGTGTTCCTGGACTCCCAGGATCTCTACCCCCTGTTCTTCAGCACAATGTGCCAATTCCACCAGTCTAGCTTCTTCTCTCACTGTGCATGCGTTGAAGGTCCCCATTACAAATGGTCTCCGACAACGCATGAGTGCATTGGATGGGATGCCGTGGTCAGACAGAACCCTCCCTCGTTCCCGTGGGTTTGAGGTCCTGTCGTCATGATGCCCTCCGGAAGGGGGACCAGCACCACCATCCGCCGCGGTGCTCCTGCGGACTCCCGCCGCTGGAAGTATAGGATTTGGGATGACTTTGTTCTTCATGGTTGGCTTTTCAATGCTAGTTTAAGGACTGTGGGGTCGCAAATTCTCACTGTCCTAAAAAAAAATATGAACCCTTGTTGTAAAAAAACAAAGTTGTCCTAGTAGAGTAAACCAAGGACTGGCATGCTGTGGGAAGAGGATACAGCCGACAACAGGCAACAGTGCGGTGCTAGTGTGGTGTGGTGGCAATGTTGTCATGGCAGTTTGGCTGCATGGTTGCTGCTGACCCATTTGTCAGAGCCATCTGGTGTCCACCTTTGCCAGCTCCCACCCACCCTGTCATCCCAGTTATAACCAGGGGTGTCGCACCAAATTCTGGGCCCTGGGTACAAGGATTCACTGTGGGGCCCCTGTGCTTTAACTATACAAGCTCGCAGCGCGGCACTCGGTGCCGCGCTGCGACGGTCCATCTGCTATTTTTGAAAAATCATGGAAATCTTTGAATATTTCAAATCCTTCTAAGGTTTTTTGAAAAACCTATGTTTCGATGTCAGTGGTGCTCAAACCTTTTCATGTGAAGGACCCCCAAAATGGTATGTATTTGGCCACGGACCCCCGTCTCAAAATATTGAATTCCAGGGACCCCCCAGAAGCAAATTTTTAGTTACAAATGTTCGCTTATAAAATACATATATTCAAAGATTTGCACACATTTTTCACGACTTTTCAAAAATAGCAGATCTACAAGTTCGCAGCGCGGCACTCGGTGCCACGCTGTGAGCTTGTAGATTTGCTATGTTTCAATAGCTAAAGTATAAAATAAGTAAGGCCCCCTCCTCCACCTTGGGCCCTAGTAACTCAGTCCCACTTTCCTACCCCTTGTGTCGCCCCTGGTTATAACATTACCCACCTCCTCATACTGTATGACGTAATTGTGATGGCGGTCTGATGGTATGTTTCAAGGTTTTGAAGCTGGACTCAAACGCAGGAAGAAGCACAGGTACAACATAGACCACCTTTTTATTGGGTGTCAGATAACAACATTTGGAAGACAGGATCCTTTACATCCGTTACATTCTGTCGTGTGTATTATATTTCATGTTCTAACCATCCTCTGGAATGGATAGTTGTTTAACCAACATCTGTTAAAACAACCTTGTGCATTATATGAGAGCTGCTGATACTGTAACTGCTGATGTTTTTTTTATATCAATGTGTCTCGTCTGATTTATGAACCGGATAAGACAGAGAAGCAGGATAAAATTGAAGCCATTAGGAGAGGCTCTCTTTCTGCAATAGATTGTTTTACACAGAGTAACTCACAGTACCGGTGAAAACAAAACAAAATAATCCTTGTACTGTATATACTGTAGAAATAGTTGTATTATTCTCCATTTCTGTGTGTGTGTGCGTGTGCGTGTGTGTGCGTGCGTGTGTGTGCGTGTGCGTGTGCGTGTGCGTGTGTGTGTGTGTGTGTGTGTGTGTGTGTGTGTGTGTGTGTGTGTGTGTGTGCTTGTGTGTTTATCTCTTGATAAGTGATAAGATAAGGCAGGAGGATAATACAGACACCCTCTGTTGCTCATCAACACCAAAGCATGGCGTGTGTGTGCGTGCGTGCGTGCGTGCGTGCCTGCGTGCGTGCGTGCCTGCGTGCGTGCGTGCGTGTGTGTGTGCGTGTGTGTGCTCAAAGTGAGTTGGGGAAGTTTTGAAATGGTATATCATCTTTCTCCAATTTCTGCTCCACACCCATGTCATTCAATACAATCTATCTACAGTACAGAAAGGTTAGCAGCGAGTTCCATTTTTTAACAATGTTAAAACTTACACCAAAATGTCTGGAAGGCAACTCTGGCACAGTATCCTCTGTTGTAATGCACAGCAAAAGTGTTAATTTAAGTCCTCTGAGTTTAGAAATGGACCCTCATGGTTTTCAGAGGTAAATGAACCAAAGGTTTTGAGTTGTGAAGTGGTTAGACTGCCTGTCATGACAGAAAGGCCACACATTTGATCCACATTACAACCCACAGCCTATCATTCAATAAATAACAGTATCATCCATTTATGTTGCCTCTGGAACACTGTAACAATGAAACTCCCACTGTACCTGGCTCACTCACTGTACCGGGAACAGACTGTATGCTAAGTATACGGTCATGTGATGAAGAGGAAGAAACATACACACTATGAGATGTTCTCATATACACTGTATGTACACTGTATATGCTTGATGTTCTCGAGATGCAATATCTGCAATATCTTTGATAAAGTGAGCCCATGGCGTCACAAACTCCATTCTTATGCAGCTACTAGAGTTCATCTGTTTAAGACATAATAGAGAACAGCAGCAACTAGAAAGGGGCACTACACTGAGCACATAATAATCTCTGCCAGGCTGGGTTGCCTAGCCAGGGCTGTGTAAGTTGCAGCCGCCAGGACATGAAAAGCTACAGGGAAATAGCATATACAACATACGGTGCAATCTTGCGCATTTGCGGTGCCCTTTATTGCAGTGGTTTTCAACCAGTGGTCTGGGGACCACCAGTGGTCCTTGAGGAGGTTCCAGGTGGTCCCCAGCTAAAGGGCCATTTATAGTTACGTATATTGATTATGTGTACGCTTTGGGTGAGAGAGTACGTATGGTAAATCCGTCGACATGCATAGTACCTCTACGTTATTTACGTGCTGACCCGCTCTCAATTCTGCTCCCGTTGGGGCCGCGCGCCACATGGAGGTGGTTCTGCACACATGTGTAAACTGAAGCATTTAGACAAAATATGTAGAACCACAGATTTTTTTGACCCGCCGTGATGTTTGGTATAATACTTGGTAACAGTCTGGACTGGTTCTGCTGTCTGTCGGCAACGTTATCGCGGTAAATGCAACTCCGCGAGGGTACAGATTTAACCACATGGATCCGGTCTTGGAGTAATTATAACAAAACACACTTACACACCCGCTCATATACCTGTATTGAACATAATTCCCAAGTAATAAATGAGCCGCTGAGCTAAATCATCTCTTCTTGTGTGCCTCGCTGTCTGTGTTGATGACTGAGTGCACCCATCTCGCTGTTGGAGGAGAGGCGGTGTGAGTGTGTGTGCGTGCGCGCGTGTGTGTGTGTGAGGAGTCGAGGCGTCCTCTTCAAGTGGTTGTAACGACATTCCTTTTTTCCTGTTTCTTGATAAAATATATTTCTTATTGGGACACACAGTTTGAGAACCGCTGTCATAGAGCAGAGTTAAAGTCATTTTTATCACTACTGCGAGTCTGCGCCTACGTTTGACAATGGTGGCCGTGGGTACTTCTTGCTACGGACACATCTTGTACGTTCAGTTGGGAGCTGTACGTAAGGGTCTGTGTACGGACCTAAATCATACAGAGTATTACGTACTGGGATAAAGACCGTACATGAACCGGATCAAACTGACCAAATCTCTCTCACCCTCCGTTGCTTGTGTATTCCTGCAGTCCTTATGTACTACTATGGTACTTTAATGATGGAGTGTTGGAAACAAATGGACCCTTATAGATCTTTAACTCTTGAGAGTGTATAAAATGAAACCTTACAGGTCCATTTGGTTTCAATTTACGCTCTCAAGAGTTAATGTATTGTTAAACATCTGCATTACTCGATTTACAAGACATAATTCAAAAATTCAGAAATGATTGGAATTTGGGGTCCCAATTTATACACGTAATTTACAGTTACACACAGTGAAAGCATAATCTCTGCCTCCCTGCCTTCCAGCCTGCCAGAGATAATTATAAACAATAAAGAAATAATAAGAATGGCAGTGAAGAAATAACAGTATGTGTGGTCATAGCACAAAATATATACATTGCAACAGCATTAGTATGCTGAGTGCATGGTTCCTGCTTCTGTTATCCATGCATGGTATGTGCGCACTGCACGGTATGTGTGTGTAAAACGCAAATACACAACACCTAAAAGGAAAAGCATGCCTGCATGAGACAGAATAAAGCACTGGAGCCTGGGCTATTATGTTGTCAGAGATGATTGTTTGTAAATATCACATACTGTACCTGCAAACGTTCTGGTTTTCAAAGATCTTTCATGACATTTTATTCCCACAATATTGGGCACTCACTCACTGCCATAGTTTATAGGCCAATCTTGTGCTATTTGGTAATTATTTTAATTGAATCAGCTCGGAAAGGTAACAACTTTTATTTAGGTGCTAGTACTTCATTGTCAATCTCCTCTGTTGTCCGTGCTCCTCTGATGCACCGGACTGGCTGTATTAGGCTGAGGCGTGCCGGTAGAATCCCTTTAGCCCCAGTTGATGATTTTAATATGAAACTAAGATACTCCATTCTAATCTCCATTCTGATCTTCATTCCATTCTGATCTCAGTTTTTAGCCAAACCCCCTCAAAAGTGAAGGAAGCATTTTGGAGCTTTGGTATCAAATCCATTCATTTGACAAATTGGATGAAAGAATGAAAGGATTTGATAGGAAATTGGGTGATGACCCAATGTCCTATCAAATCTTTTCTTTTTTATTCATTTGAAAAAAAGTCAAGGGGTACATATTCCGACTTAATTTTCTCCTTTTGACTATGAAGGGTAGCCCCAATACTATATTCCATATTCCACACACACACACACACACACACACACACACGCACGCACGCACGCACACACACACACACACACACACACACACACACACACACACACACACACACACACACACACACACACACACACACACACACACACACACACTGGGATCTATATGAACCAATTATGAAACTATTATGTCTGCAGTCTTTTCTGTAAGCACTGTTGTTGTTTTTGAGCGGTGGTCACACCGTCTCCATAGCGTGGCCGTGTGTGTATCCGTGTGTGTGTGTGTGTGTCTGTATGTAGCCTGTGGTGTATGTAGCCTGCTATACCTTTTCTGACCACACATGTTAAGGGAGGGGCGCTGTTGTTCAGACCAGGCCAGGCCAGGCACACTCACACTCACACACACACACACACGCACGCACGCACGCACGCACGCACGCACACACACACACGCAGCCTCCACCGCTCAGTTCACACAAGTGTGATTTTTTAAAGGTACGTAGCAATGATGAGTTACTCTGTTTAAAACAATCTACTGCAGAAAGAGAGCCTCTCCTAAAGGCATACATATTATCCTGCTTCTGTCTTATCCGGTTCATAAATCAGATGAGACACATTGATAAAAAAAACATCAGCAGTTACAGTATCAGCAGCTCTCATATAATGCACAAACAGTTTTAACAGACGTTGGTTAAACAACTATCCATTCCAGAGAGGCCAGGTTAGAACATGAAATATAATACATATGCCAGGATGTAACGGATGTAAAGGATCCTGTCTTCAAAAATGTGTTAGCTGACAGCCCAAAAAAGGCACTATCATAATGTTGTAATCTGTTGTCAAATACCGTATGTAGGCTAGTGTTAGAAAATAAAAAGTAATAGCATGTATATATCCACAATGGCAAGTCAACATCTTTAAAACGGAACGGACAGTATGTATATGTCTGAAGTATAAATTATGTCAGTTTTGAAACTTGTACTAGCCATTTACTAGCAGTGGCTGGTTTTAGACCTGACAAGAACATTTAGGGGGGAAAAAGGAATTGTGACCTTTCCAAAGATTCTGTAGCTACTCATCAAAGCCATGAACTTTAAAAACGGAGATTGCATTGATAGTAAACTGATAGAAAAGTAAAGGCTAGATAGATAGTAAATATCTACAAAGTACACAGAAGATACAAAGAAAACGTTGTCGCAGTCTTGCTGCAGAATAGATATTTCCTCCCACAAAGAACTTTTTTTCCCTTATTTCTTTTCTTTTTTACTTGACACATAAATTCATGGTTTTCAGTATGTAGCTATAAACAGTATACTGATGTAAACCAACCTCTCTGAGGCTAATTAGCATGCTGTGTGCACTGTGGATGAGTAATTGATGGTTGTGAATAGAGTTGTCCACCGTCTACAATTATACCACCAGAAGCGTGTCAGTTTGTCCTTTATCCATGCAATTTATTTCCAGCAATTTACACAAGGAAACATTGTTTTGAAGAAGTAGTGAAAGGGGCCAATGCTTCAAACATATGTCTCTTCTCTCTATTCTCTTTGCCACATTTGATCTATATATATATTTGTTTTAACAGTATATTGTATATACGTACAGTACACAGCAATCTTTCTCATGGTATCACTTCCAGTCACCTACTTTTTTTTCATAAATGCTACCGTCGTCACATTTCCTGGGGTAATTTGCCCAGATCAGGCATGTCAGGGATGTCATGCACGTCATGTGATTTTCAACTGTCCGCCACTAAGGGGCAGTGGTGATCTGCTGCCTTGTTACTGTTTGTATTTCAAATGGTCAGTACTAGACTACATACTTTCTGTTAATGTTTATGGGGCGGCATAGCTCAGGGGTAGGGAAACCGTTATTAGAGCACGAAGGGTTCCCAGTTTGAATCTGGGCTCCCCCTGAGTTAATGTCAAGTCCTTGGGCAAGACTCTGAACCCCTAATTGCTCCCGGTGAGCAAGTTGGTGCCTTGCATGGTTTCCTCCACCACCGGTGTATGAATGTGTGCGTGAATGGGTGAATGTAATGCACAATCTCTGTAAAGTGCTTTGGATAAAAGCGCTATATAAATGCACCATTTACCATTTATGCTAGGTGTATGCATGTTTTCTCAAGACAGCTCATTTGAATTGAGAAAAGGGAGAAAAAATACAATAATAATAATGTGTTTGTTTCCTTAATATATATATATATATATATATATATATATATATATATATATATATATATACTGCTCAAAGAAATGAAGGGAACAAAATCTTCCCTTAATTTATTTGAATTTATTATACTGTAGTACTGCTCAAAGAATTAAGGGAACATTTTGTTCCCTTCATTTCTTTGAGCAGTATATATTATATAGGCCTACACCTATTTCGCCAGGAAATTAAGTATTTTCCCAACATAGCTGATTTGCTGCCCACAAGGAGCGTGTGAGAAATAAGGGGCTAAGAGTCTTGCTCACGGACACACATTGACATTGCTACCTTGGCCTGGAATTGAACCAGGGCCAACCAGAGGCTCTGGTTTCCCAGGCGGGCTCCCTAACCATTCAGCTATGCTACGCTATTTATTTCAGTTTAGTTTTTTATTTATTTAATAAATCAAATAGCAAAACTAACTAAAATGTTTATAGTGTTATATGGGTGGCTGACTACATTTTATTAAAAGGAGTTTTGATAAGACAGACTGATGCTCTGCAAATGTACTCAGAAGGATGTATGTGTGTGTTTTACAAATAACCATAGAGTTACCATGGCTTGGTGGTAGAATCAATGTGTTGTAATGTCTTGATCCTTGGGTAAGGCAGTTTGAATCCGGGAAGAAGATCATCATGTAAATTCGTTTTTCAATTTGAGTTTTGCCTATTATGTGTTCATGGCAAAGACAGCCATTAAGCTATCGATTAATTGATCAATATAATGTTAGATAGATAGGTAGGCTAGAGTAAAGGATCTTATTAGGTGTGATGGTGGCTCAGGGGTAGAGAAACTGGCATAGAACACGGAGGTTTCTCGAAAGGTTTTCAGATCGATTCTGAGCTCCCCCAGAGATAGTGTTTAAGAATCCTTGTGCAAGACTCTGAAGTCTCAACTCCTAGTTGCTACCGGTGAGCAGGTTGGTGCCTTGCATGGTTTCCTGCCATCTGTGTGTGTGAATGCAATCTGGCAAGCCATCGTCAAGAAAAGGGACCGCCCACTCATCCCTTTCATAGCCATCATTGACTCTTGTCTCGTGAGATTGGTGTGAATGTAATGCACAATCTATGTAAAGCGTAGATCGTCCATTTTCAAAAAGCCAAGGTATAAAATAGGATTAAAGTGGTTAATGTTAGTTTTGTAATATTATAATTTACTTCTGCAAAGTCCAACATTATGAATTGCTCAGCGGCAGCTCCGACTGATGTGTGCAGCAATAACAGCCTACAATTAAAAGTCTTCAGCAACTCTATCATCAGAAGCTTAGAAAGGGGCAGCCATAGCTGAATGGTTAGGGAGCCCGCTTGGGGATCCAGAGCCCCTGGTTGTCCCTGCTTCAATTCCAGACCATGGTAGCAATGTTGATGTGTGTCCCTGAGCAAGACTCTTAACTCCTAATTGCTCATGTGCTCCTTGTGGGCAGCAAATCGGTTGGGCTGAAAATACTGAATTTCCCTCGTGCAAGGAGTAGGTAACTATTATTATTCAAATGTAGTTGACATAGGTAAGAAACCAATTCTGATTGTGATTGAACATAACCAATTCTGATTGTGATTGAACATAAGAATAAGAAAGATTTTTGACATTTTTAGACACAATATTTTCTTTAATCTTAATTAAAACATAATTTAGCTAAATTGCATGACTGTGGTGGGGAAAGAAGAAACCAATCTGTTTCTGATTAACATTTGTATTTACTTTCCATAACATGCCATGGATAAATACATTTCTTGTATGAGACATTATATATCCTGCTGATGTTTGCTGACTCCTAAGTGCCACCCCGTGGCTGTATTTGAAACTACATTGCAAGACATAAGTGTGTGAAGGCAGTAGACCGTGTGAAGTAAGTGAGATGAAAAAACCTGAGTGAAATGTGACAAAGTCAACCAGAGACGACGGGTAGTTATACTATGCAGAGGTGAGTTGATTATTTGTTTGTGTTATGTTATTAAAGATTTCTACACAAATTCTACTTTAAGAATGCAATTAAGATGCATGTTGTGTGTGTGTGTGTGTGTGTGTGTGTGTGTGTGTGCGTGTGTGTGTGTGTGTGTGTGTGTGTGTGTGTGTGTGTGTGTGTGTGTGTGTGTGTGTGTGTGTGTGTGTGTGTGTGATTGGTGTGATGTTACAAAGTATCCATTACTTTGTAGCAATTCATTGTTTTCTTTGCATTCCTTTTACGTGACTATTTATCCCATACCTGCCAGCACTCCTGAATTTAGCAAGAGACTCCTACGACTCCTTTTACCATTTGCTTTAGTCTGCTGATTTTGTTTTTTTGGTGGATAGCCAGTTTATTGCTAATGTGTAAACAACATTGGCATTCAGTGTCCCTCTATTCACACATTTTCAGGGTAAGAATTTCATGGAGACAGGAGACCAAGAAACCATGCTGCATTGCTGCTGCATATGTTGTTGGCCCCTCAATTTGACCCTCTGCCCCTCAAAATATGATATGCCCTGAGGTCAAAGTAACGCCCTGTTGTAGTCGAGTCCACCTAAAGCGAGTCCAGTTAAGTCAAGACCAAGTCTGAGGGCGGCGAGTCTGATTCGAGACCAAGTGTGGGAGGGGGTCGAGTCTGAGTCTGGACCGAGACCAAGTCGAGACCAACACCAGATTAAAAATAAATAAATAAAAGATAAATCCTCATTTGATAGGTAGCCTACCGTGGGGACAGACATTAAACATGGGGAGAGAGTATATGGAAGTGGCATTTAGCAAATGGTCTGGCTGGCCAGGAATCTAATCTATTCTGACCTTGTGTTGGGATGGTGGGAAGTGCAGACCTTGTGGTCAGTGGACTGGATAGGCTATATCCCTTTTCTTTGCATGTAAGTTAAATGTATTACTCTGGTGCACTTTGAGAGCAAAACGAAGAAGATAGATCTATGTATCTATGTACAACATAATTTAACATCTTGAAAAGTGTATAGCTCCTGCTATTATTTGCACAAGATTGACACATTTTCTGGAATATGGGTTTACTTACTAAACCATTCACACACATCATCTAGTAATTCATTCATGAAAAGTGCCAGACAGCTCTCTGTTAATGTGAATGGGCTCCTCATAATATGGGTTGTAGGGTATAATACAATTATTTAATTGTATTGTAGTGACTCAGTCTTGACTCGTCTCGAGTGGACTCAGTAGGGGAAGAGTCCCGAGTTCCTTAGTCCGAGACCGACTCTGACCGAGTCAAGACCGAGTAAAATGATGGGCGAGAGTCGCGGGACCAAGACGAGACCAAGTCAATGAAAATTCAGACTCGAGACTTGACTCGAGACGAGTCCTCGAGTACTACAACAACACACTGCCTCAGCTGATTGTGTCGTTTTCTCCTCTTTTGTTGAGATTCTGCATTCTCAACTCCCCCTGATTATCCATCTTCAAATTACTCAGATTTTCCTGAACTGACCATATGAACTTAATTTTGACTCAAGAGTTTCTACACACATCCCTGGCAGTTGGCCCTTTGTGCCTTCAAGTGGTTGTATCCCTTAATATTCCAGGCCTGTCTATACTGAAAACATTTACAAATACAATATGCACTATGCAGGTTTAAAACCGCCATTCATAAGTTCATATATTAATATCATTTACCCATTCAGTTATTTTTTGTCCAGAAGTGGTTTCTACTAGTACTAGAAGTGGTTAAAGGGCGCCATCTGGCGGATTTAACATTGGTTTGAACTGACCTCTGTCAGGCTTTCCACAGACCACAGGTCCGGATTAATCCTGCTTGAATTTCAAGGTGCTGCAGTTTCATATGCATTAGGCCACTGATCCGCTTTTGAAGCCATTTCATGGGACCCCAATCTACACTGTAAAATCCTCAGTGTTCATCTCTGAGAGTGTACAAATGAAACCAAATGGACGAAAAAAGGTCCATTGTTACAGACACGTAATGGTCCATTTGGACTCCAGACCTGACATTGGGAACCAGTGTGCAAATGGACCCTAGTGAGTTCTGTACTTCTCATGTCTTCTAGTTCCTTGTCTTCCTATTTTTCAATCTTTCTCCTCTTGTTCTTTCTTAGGCCTATTCCTCGTCTAAATGGCCAGCTGCAGCAGCTATAACTGTAAATGTTTCTGTTGCTTTCAGTGTAATTTACCGACCTCACAACATGATTCCTTGTGTGTACAGTATTTTTAGATTCCCAATGCAGGACAGGATTTTCCTCATTGACAAACACAATCAACACAACTTCACAATATACATACCTCTTCCTATGCTAACCCATCATAACTGAATTTCTTCCATCAGAATGACAGAGTGAAACTCGTTACCTTTGGTTTCCTCCAATATTCTTTCAGGCGTCAATGGGTGTACAGTCAGCTGATCCTGACAGTCAGCTGATCCTGACATCAATCCTGACCTATACGAAGGCTCGGACGAAGGCTCTACATCCTCCCGGTGGGGGCTCCTCACTGGTCGATGAGTGACAACACATTCATTAAGCTATACCCTGTGTGTGAGAGGAATGAGTGTGTGCCTGCATGCATGCGTGCGTGTGTGTCTCGGTTGCTCAACAGTGCCGGTCACTCAGGCCTGCCACTGGTCACCCAACTGGTGCAGCTCATACTCATACATATAGTTACATAGTTATATACACACTTAGTCAAGCTTGGGAGCACTTGCACAGCTTAATCATTATTATAATTGGGATACTGGCTGAAAGAAAACCAGGACAAAAATAGATGGAGATGGTAAGATGGATTATGTTGCCTTGGGAATGCAAACTGAGATGTTCATGAAAGGTATTGAATTATGTCGTCCCCCACTAGAGCTACTTGTCTCATCACCAGTATCTCATGTTATTCCTTTCAGCAGAGATTCTTTCATAACAGGCTTTTGAAGTTTGTAAGTCATTTTGTTTATATAATATGTATTGAGATATCCAATATTTTCCTGGCTTTCTTGTGATGAAGAAGTAAAAGAAAATGTAATATTGTATGGTGATCTTATTGTTATTGTACTATGATGTGAAAATCTTGGAGTCATCAGGTTACATATTTACATACTATTAAAATACTTTTGAATTTGAAAAGACTGACCTGTCTCACATCTACCATACACCAGAAGACCGTGACACTGTCTCACATCTATTATAAACTATAGAAGTAGTAGATATATAGAAGTAGAATCAGCATAGTTTAACATCAAACCTCATCGCTAGAATAAAATACTGTCACATGCTTGTACTTCACTGGCTTCATGTTGCTGGACCCACATTCTGCCAAGTTGGGTTGACGTTCTGTCAGAATTAGCTCTGTGGCTTAATTGATTTCACCACTATAAAAAAATATAATAATTACCTTCGTTATTTCAGTCCAATAATAATAATTTGATGGCCTTCGATCTTCCCTGGCAGTTGGCCCTTTTTGCCTTCAAGTGTAGTTCACCCCCAAAATGACCTTTTTTCTATTGATTAGTCACGCCATGGAGAGTAGAGTTCAATAATATTTTTTGTTTTTTGTCGACAAAATTTTGTTTAGAGTAAATTTACCCCCATTGATTCCGGATGGGGACCCGTTTCGAAACGGGTTTCGGAACGAATGGGGGTAAATTTATTGTTATCAAATTTTTTTCTTAGGAATGTGACAAAAAACTAAAAATATGATTGAACTCTAGTCGCCATGGCGTGACTAATCAATAGAAAAAAAGTCATTTTGGGGGTGAACTACTCCTTTAATATTCCAGGCCTGTCTATACTGAAACTTTTACAAATACAATATGCACTATGCAGGTTTAAAACCGCCATTCATAAGTTCATATATTAATATTATTTACCCATTCAGTTATTTTTTGTCCAGAAGTGGTTTCTACTAGTAGTGTAGAAGTGGTTAAAGGGCGCCATCTGGTGGATTTAACATTGGTTTGAACTGACCTCTGTCAGGCTTTCCACAGGCCACAGGTCCGGATTAATCCTGCTAATGGAGTGATTCTCAGCCTTTTGAATTTCATGGAGCCCCAGTTTCATATGCATTATTAAGCCATGGATCCCCTTTTGAAGCGATTTCATGGGATCCCAATCAACACTGTAAAATCCTCAGTGTTCATCTCTGAGAGTGTACAAAAGGAACCAAATGGACGAAAAAAGGTCCATTGTTACAGACACGTAATGGTCCATTTGGACTCCAGACCTGACATTGGGAACCAGTGTGCAAATGGACCCTAGTGAGTTCTGTACTTCTCATGTCTTCCTTGTCTTCCTATTTTTCAATCTTTCTCCTCTTCTTCCTTCTTATTCCTCATCTAAATGGTTTGCTGCAGCTATAACTGCTATAACTGGAAATGTTTCTGTTGCTTTCAGTGTAATTTACAAACCTCACAGAGACATTCCTTGTGTGTACAGTATTTTTGAGTCTATGTCTATGAAGACTCTGAAAAGAATGTGAAAATACCAAAGTCTGACACCCTCTCTCATCTACCAGACCAAAGCCTGACACCCTCTCTCATCTACCAGACCAAAGTCTGACACCCTCTCTCATCTACCAGACCAAAGTCTGACACCCTCTCCAGAATCAGTTTAACATCAAACCTCATCGCTAGAATAAAATGTCACATTCCTGTACTTCACTGGCTTCATGTTGCTGGACCCACATTCTGCCAAGTTGGGTTGACGTTCTGTCAGAATTAGCTGTGTGGCTTGAGAACTCCTTCTTTACTTTCGGCTGTTCCCTCCACAGGGAATCATCTGCTTCCATTTCACCCTGTCCTCTGCCACCTCTTCTTTCACACCAACTAACTTCATGTCCTCTTTCACTACATCCATGAATTTCCTCCAGCCTGGAAGTTCCAACCTCAGTGTCCTTCTACTGATATAGGCTACTCACTATCCCTCCTATGTCCAAACCATCTCAGTCTGGCCTCTCCCTGGCTTTATCTCCAAAACATTTAACATGCACGGTCCCTCTGATTTATTCATTCCTGACCCTTGTTACTCCCAGAGAAATTAACATTTTAGTCTCTGCTACAACTTAAGATTTCATATAATGTGGGGGGGGGAAAAACTGATGCCCCAGTGAACGAAAAGGTAAAACCACTGGGATATCACACAGCAGGTGCATGCTGCTGTTTTGATTCCCTTGCAAACGGACAAACTCCATGTGTCTCCTCAGCCGAGCACTGAAAATGTACAATTGGGGGAAATCTTTTCCAAAAATGGAAGCCAGGTTGAAAGTAATTTTGAGCAACGAGGTCGCTGATGGTGCCAGCTCAGTTCAGCCCACCATGTCACTTTAGCTGCTCTGATTGGTCAGCTGCTTTTGCACACTTGTACGATAGAGTATATAGGGCTGTCTTCAACAGCTTTTTTTCTCCTTTTCTATATTAACCTTGAAGCCTAGCGTCCATATTCGGAGAACTTTAGCCGAAAATAGCCGATCTAGAGCTTGTAGTTCGGCTATTTTCAGCAAAGAGGTTTCGTGTAGAGGGGAAAAAGAGCAGACTAAGTACAGAGTGAAAGGTCAAGTTTATTATGTATTGACGGTTCAAGTGGTTACATATCCGGAAACAAATTTACACAAACCCAAAATACACAGTTGATGATTGTGCTGTCAAACGATGAAACTATATGGTATATATGGGTTGTGGGGGGTCCCTGCTTCATCTCTCTCTCAACTAAGGGGTCCTTGGCCTGAAAACGTTGAAGACCCCTGGTAGGGCACTAGTTATTGATATATGGATATTTATGTCCGACAGCAACGATACAAGAATTTGGAATCACACCCCCTGTTACTGAGGGATCATCACCATTCATGTCCTATAATAATTTACAGGTTATTGAGGTATTGACTGGGAGAAGAGTGTCAACACAGTACGATTTGGGCCTTAACTCCACCCACTTTCAGCATCATCTTGCGCCTTTCCTTGAGTCTTTGACACATCAAGATCATTCAGTCTGTATAGCTAAGCAGATTAATGAGGGAATCGTTCACTTTGTGAAACTTGGCACATATACTCTTCAAATCCCACTCTTTTCAAAAATAGCGCTGGCCACACAAAATATCAAGATGGCGGCCCCCAAAATCCAAGATGTCCGTCCAAAAATGTTGTTTTTCCTTTATATTGATTTTAAGACCCATAAATGTATTAAAGTTGAATATAAAGATGGGCATTGCGAATGTACATGTCTGTATCTATTACGGTTCTTGAGATACAGCATATAGTCGGAGCAGATTAATGGCAATCATTTGCGGCAATCAGTGATTGCGACCGCGATCGCAGTTAACTATGAAAACGGGCACATCTTGTCCTGACGCCTCAATGTCTATAGCTGCTGACCTGTTTGTTGACATTGTGACTTCACATTGTTGTGATGTCATCAAATATTAAACCCTGGATATCCATTAATCCATACATGGAGACGACTGGATCATCACCTAGATCTCCATATATGGAGCTGACCTCTACATCTCATTCCCAGATGATGCCCGGTTAGGGAATCACACTAAGCCCATATCTGGGAATGCCCATGCAATAGCTGCTGTGCTGACCTGTTTGTTGACAAATATTGTGAGATCACACTGTGTGATATCACCTCATCAAAGATCAAACCCTGGATATCCATACATGGAGACGACGTAATCATCACCTAGATCTCCATATAGAGCTGGTCAATACCTCTACATCTGATTCTCAGATGATGCCCTGTTAGGGCAACCACCCTAACAGAATCCATTTTATGCCCATCAATATAAAGCCCATGTCTGGGAATACCCATACAATAGAATCCCTGTTATGCTATCAATAGCCCATATTCTGGGAATGGCCATACATGGACATATTGTGTCAGTTTAACCAGTCCAACTTAAACAACCAACCACAACTCGAATCACACTGCAAATGAATTCCGTCCTGTGCGAATTCCGTCCTGCGTGACCTCGCCCTTTAGGGAGAAGTCGCTTTTCGCCCTTATGCGTCTTACTGGTATTATAAAGTGAGGTATACTCCTCATGGCACTTTTTATGTTTGTGTGGTTGCCATCTTGGAATGGTTGCCATCTTGGAATTTTGAGTGGCCAGCATCATTTTCCATAAGAGTGGCCCTTAGAGAGTATTTGTGCCAAATGTAATGCTTGCATCACAAAGTGAACGATTCCTATGAAATGAGTAGGGGACGGGGTGTAACGATACATTTTAATAGCGATTCGTTACATATCACGATACATGGTTGACGATACGATACATGGACGATATTGGTTCATTCATGGCGATACGATACGATTCCATTTAAGTGATGTGTCAGGGGAACCACAGTGTCAGGTGTTATCCCTGCTCTGATTATCTGACATCACTGTGATGTCACCTGTGATGTCACCTGTAATGTCACAGTGATGTGTCAGGGGAACCACAGTGTCAGGCGTTAACACGTATACATACATACGGACAAGCTGTGCCGGTTCTGACCGTAAACGGCGACCTACGGTTGCAATTAGCTTATTATTATTACTTTACTATACTGGTCCATATCACTGGCCTATGATCTTGTAACAATCACACTTATATATATCTCCAATTATACTTATATATTTCCATTACCTAGATCAGAGAAAGAATGGTATCTAATAATTGGAGATATTATATTATTTGCCCCCCCCCCCCCCCCCCTGGCTGAATAAGTTCCATCTCATCAGAAATGACCCACTTTTTCTTCTTATTTTTGAGCGGTGGTCACACCGTCTCCATAGCGTGGCCGTGTGTGTATCCGTGCGTGTGTGTGTGTGTGTCTGTCTGTGTGTCTGTAGCCTCTGGTGTATGTAGCCTGAGTACCCTGGGTGACCAGAGAGGTGCTGTTGAGTATAGCCTGGCCTGTGCATCAACTGCAACACACACACACACACACACACACACACACACACACACACACACACACACACGCACCCCCACCCCCCCACCGCTCAGTTCACACGAGTGTGATTTTTAATGAATTGAGTCCAAAAGGACGCCAGTGTAAACAAGCCATTGTGCTTTTTTGTGGTTTAAATCCCATTTAGTAGACCTTGCATCTGAATTGTAGGCTACTGTCCTACTGTTCCCTATGCTTCTAATAAAGGATTCAATAAAATATTGCGTTGTTGATTGCTTGTATGTCATTGTATGTATACTTTAATAAAGTATTCAATTCAATCAATCAAAACCATAACCATAACAATTTCACATTTCATAGCCTACCATTGTTTTGTGCTTACTACCAGCAGATGGGGACAGAGACGCGGTAAAAAAGGCAGTTGTTATTTAGGGGTTGCTAAGCAAGATAGGGCTATGTCATATACGAGTGTAGGGTACGTTTTGGCCATTAACATACTTGTTAGGCACATTTTACAAGTGCTTCAAGTGTTACAAGAAATCACGGGCGGAGGTGTTGAAATGGGCCTAGTAGACTACTCAATGTATTGTAATAATTTGTATTCTATTTTTAAACTTACGTGTGACTTCAATAGTAAAATAAACAATAGGCCCATTCTTTGACATCCAGTAAATTCTTGGATATTATCAGAATCTATTATGATACTCGTATTTTAAACATAGGATATGTTCATTGTGAAGGAATGAAATGCTGATAATGTGGTAAATCGTTATGAACAGAAGGGACTCAAGGTCAAGACCCAAAAGAGAAATTTGACATTTTCGCGGTACCCAAACGCCAAACTAGTGAAAACAGGAGAACAAGCACACAACAAGTTTGTAGATCAGCTATTTTCACTACTTAGACATCTGTTTTCTAATTTATGGAATTTCTTAGATTTGTATTTATTTAAATTAAATTACTTCAAAAAATCATTGTAGCCTAATTCTTGAAACAGTTTTGAAATAGGGATAGGGAACACTGGAAATCACAGTTGGAACTGTTTTAAGTGGTTGAACTTGAAGATGGATGGATGGATGTAGGAAACAAAAAAATAAAGGACCCATAAAAATGTGTCTGCGACCCACAAATGGGTCTCGAGTCCCCTGTGTTTGGGAACCATGAAGTGCCTTACAAAGACGACCAACGGCAAAAATAAGTTCACTTGTTTTGGAAGAGGAGGAGGGATTTCCGGTCAAAGTTTCCTTTGTGATTCGGAAGTGGTTTAGCTCCGAATGTTTGAGGCTGGCGTGAGTGACGCTGGTGCCATCTATCCTCGTTAACAACAACAACAACATCATCATATAGCGACCATGAGAAGTAAGCGAGCCATGCGTTAATATTATAATATATTTACCGCGTCGTCGCTCGAAAGAGCTAGGCCTTTCCCATGTTAGCTGTACGGTGTCAAACCTAAAAGATAAAACAAATAAATCATCAACAAAGTCCGCGGGCGTGACAGACAGGCACTGTGTTGGTATTCAGCTAGCATTGCTGGTTAGCACAGCAACAGCAAGCTAACGCCATAGCTAACTGTCTGGTACTGTCAGTGTGTGTGTGTGTGTGTGTGTGTGTGTGTGTGTGTCTGTGCGGCTGGGGATGTGCTCCTGCTTTCAGATCTAGCAAGCGTGGAAGATTATGTTATACCACACAAGCTAGCATCGAATGTGTTTTGTCTGTGTAGAACAGTAGAAGACCCCCACTTTTATCTTAGCGTTTGACAACACGGGTGAGTTGAGTTGCTCTCCCTTCCCACCCAGATTAGCTAACAATAGCCAGCCAGACTGTCTATTTTGGCCAGTGACAGCTGTAAAGGCAGCTGCCCCGTGACATCTGTGACAAGGCCTCCGATTTGTCGAGTCCAAATTATCAATGCCATGCTCCTATTCCACGGAAAATGTCCCTGCCACCGATGCACTGACGAAAAGAAAATATAGTCTTACTACGTATCAGAGTGGAGCCACAATCTGGTAGTGAAAGATTTAGCCTGGCCCTGGTCTCGGCTTAATCAAAGCTTAAACCCTGTTCTTTTCTCATCCTTTCAGCTCAGTCCTGCTGAAATGGGAAAACGCCCCTCAAGGATTTAGTAGCACAGGTAAGCAACAAGCCTCAGTTATTATTCCCTCTCTCTCTCACTGTCACACTATCGAGGCCATCATATTACTTTTTTACTGGTCTAAAGGAAACAGATTTGTTGCATTGTATTGAGCAGCTAACCTGTCTACTCTTTTTTTTTTTTTCATTTTCTTTTTTCTGGTGTGTAGTAGTACTTTTTGGGGCTTTTTATCAGTGGATTAGCTCAAATGAACAAAATCTATGCTGTGTGAACCCACTGTACTTAACATGTACATTCCACCAAAATCATTGTCATTCTTCCCTTTAAGCCAGCCTTGATGAGAGACAGGCAGAGAGAGAGAGAGAGAGAGAGAGAGAGTGTGTACGTACGTGTGTGTACCTGTGTGATCGTGTTGCAAATATAACTGTAAGACTAGTGTAGGCGTGCACAGAGGAATGAATACGAGAGAACACGGTGTCCCTCCCTCCCTCCTGTATTGTGGCAGAGCAGTACAATGCACTCTGCATGTTTCAACATTATCCCTGTTGGACATGGTTGCTACAGGCAAGGAGGATGAAATTAAAAACTGATGATGAAACAAGTATACCTGCAAAGGAGCCTGTGGTTTATGTGGTTAATAACTGTTTGAGAACTTGATATCCTGCTGGTCTGTAATTGCAGTGATTACTGTAATCTGTTGGGAGCATAGTTCCTCTTATGGAAACAGGCATATCTCACTATCAAGACCTTCATCTTTTTGTCTTTTTTAAATGCAGTGGATAAAGATTTTGCAGTCGTCCCATGTAGTCTAGAACCTCAGCAGAAGACTTGTGAGAAATTTGACTGTGGTGTGTGACGTGTGTGACGTGTGTGTGTGTGTGTGTGTGTGTGTGTGTACCATCCGTGACAAGCACGTATCACATGCTGTGTCTTTAGGCCTTACTAGTGTACTTTATCTTCCTGCCGCATCACCTGTGCTGCATGACTGCAGAGCACATTTGTCAACATGCTTTGAATAGCAGCGCATTAGCTAATGTCATTTGTCAATGTATTGGCTGAATTCCAGCACATAAAAATGTAGCATTATGACAGCAGTGTAGTAGGCTACTTACACATTTTCATGTCACTGATACCCAATTGAGTTTTGTGTCACAATTTGACATGCTGCAGCACTGTGACCTTCTGTTATTGATTTACAGACTACCGCATTGTGTTGCCTGGGAATCTCACTGCTGTGTTATTTCCCATTTTTGCAACCTCATTTCATTTCCTTGTTTCTCTGTCCCTCTGAATGGAGATTGCCTGTGTGTACCTCAGCAAGGCTTCTCTCGGCTTGTACAACTCTGTCTGAAGTCTTTCATGTCCAGGTTTAATGTAATTATGCTGAAATTAACCCATGAAGCTAAATGGTTGACTACAGAGTTGAATCTCTCCCTGCTTATTTATAAATTACATTAGTGAGGATGCTAGAGTATTGGCTGAGGGCTGATGTCATGCTGATGTTGATTCTGTGACTAAACAAACAAGTATGTTTTCACAAGACAATCAGTTTATTGTTGATATTATTATTCTCATATTAGGCAGAAATAATAGGTCCCTTTTCTGTTTGTAAACCTTATGATGTTTTCAGTGGGCGTTGCATAAGTGGAGGCAATACATTAGCTAAACATGTTAGACACAGTACATCCCTGCCAACGCTGCCTATCAATTTAGTTAGCTTGTTTTTTGCCACGCTGCCATCCATAAGAAAACGATGGACAAAGTCTTCTTGAAGAATGAACACACATAAGACACACATCATGCGTTAATGGGCTGATTTAGAAGATAACTCACTAATTCCTCTCTGGATTTGTCAACTATTCATACGGCCTGCAGCACATAATAAGATAGCCATCCTTATGGTAAATAAAGTCTTTCTATCTGTCTGACACCGGGACAATTATGTACTATAAGTGGATATACCAACCTTTGTGTGCCTAGTTTACAGCATGCGCATGAAAGTGCACGTGAGGGTCACACACATACGATCACACACTCGCCTTCCTGTTTTGGCTGCATTGTGCAATTGACAATAGTCTAATCAGAGCTTTCCAGACTCGATTTACGCACACATTTGAACCCATGCACGTAATTTCATGCGTTTGTTGTTGCCCAGGGCCAGGGAGGCAATATGCAACCTGCCTATCGGTCTCATAATCTGGGAGATGGTTTGTGCTGCTTGCCTACCTTGGACGTTCTGGCAGTCTCCAATTCCTCTGATACAAGGATCAGTTGTTTAACTCATTTACTGCCGTGTGACGACTTATTGCCAATGGTCCAGGCAGCCACCAATTTTTACAACCTATCCTTATTTTGATGCTGGATGGCACTGTTCTCTAGCTTATGGATCACCAATTATTTCCGGGGTAACCGGAAGGTCACCTGACACGTTGAAGATAGGGGCTGGGCGCAAGCTCAACGCGGAAGCGGCTATCTTTGACGTGGATCGTTGTGGATCCAACTCCAGGACACCCATGTGCATCCTTTGGGGTACCTGCGAGCAAATTGAAGCGACACCGAATATTCTAGGACTTTTCAATGGTTTGTGAAAAACTCAGAAAGCGTTCTTGTGGATCCCAAATTGATTTGATATATTATTCCGAAGACACAATGTGGGTCCATGTAGAACATACTGTATATGGACAGGGGAAAAAAACGGGCTGAACCACAATGCATGTGCATGTCGAATATAGACTTCGCTTATCCGGTGTGACTGCGCCGACACAAAACACACACGCCATGGGGTAATTTCTAAATTACCAGAGGTCCCCAGGTAATACTAATCCCATGCGAATAGGACTTCAGTTAACCAACCGCTGAAATAAATAATCAAACAAATTCTCAGATGCCCCTTTCCCAGATGCATTTTAATATTGTACATTAATAAAACCACTAATTTTGCCTGTGGGTCCTGGGGACCTGAGGTTATTATTGATTTAATGGAAGTATCGAATCATTTATACACCACTTCCTTCACATATGTTAGTAAAAAATAAAATGTGTTGATATACTGTGTGTATACACATAATGAAAAACCATAGAAAATATAAATAACTTATTTTTACTCGTTTTCTATATAATATTTAATAATTACAAGTTTGTAACTGTAATCTCAAAACATCCAGCAAGGTTGTTTGGACCTTCTGCAGACAGAGAGGATCTGAGAGGAACTACATGGTGTTGGCCTCCAAACAGCTAAAGAAAGGGGGAGTTGTAAAAAGGGGAGTTGCAGCACAATCACAGGACAGCATACCCTAAGTAAAGCTTACACTGGGTTTTGATAATGGAGAGCGCGTCACAACGGCAGTCAGACAACACTTGTCTCGTTTCCCCCTGGCCGGCGCCCCTGTAGGCACAAAACACACATTTGCGCAGAGGATCGTCAACAGTG
Organism: Nannobrachium achirus; assembly: GCF_963921795.1. Lineage (NCBI taxonomy): Eukaryota > Metazoa > Chordata > Actinopteri > Myctophiformes > Myctophidae > Nannobrachium > Nannobrachium achirus. Next base: position 42,654,244 of record NC_137825.1, on the reverse strand, counting down.
CTGCAGAAGCGGCGAGGAGGACATCACTGCCTTTTGTAAACAGCCATTACCTGCCTGCTGTCAAAACCGGCCCAGGGCCTGTCCAGTCCGTCTCTGAAATGAAACTGGTCAAGGCCTTCAAGGAAACGTGTTTTGAATTGTTAAACTCGATACAAAATAAACCGGATTTGTGTAGGGAAGGGCGAAACTCAGTGTGAAGCTGTCATAATATTGAGTGCTAGCCTAGGATGTGTTTCTCAACCACTATCCACGATGGACAGGCACTCAAAAAAGGAAACCGTAGTCTGTCTCGCACTGACTCGCAGACAGACAAAAGTTGTTAAAACCACCAACATGTACATTTTTCTTTAGCCTACAGTCCTGCATTCTTACACCCCGTGTGTGTGTTCACATGTGCTTGAGTGTCTCTGAGAGTTCCATAATTGCACAAGAGACATTCAGTATTCTCTTGCTGACTGTCTTGACGTGCTGTAACGTGCTCAAGCGCTCCAGGTACCAGATCTCTCTATCTCTGTATCTATCTTGCACTCTTTCTTTCTCCTTTTTTGTCCTCACACCCTCCTTTGCTCCGCTCAGTGTCTCCTGACCTGAAAGTCATAGGCGTGTCTGCAGCAAGGAAAGAATTGACAGAAAGGAGATGGGGCAATGGTGGGGGGTGTTGCAAGGAGAGTGAAAGAGATAAAACCAGAGATGGAGCGAGGGAGGAGATGAGTTGGCAAGTTAGAACAGGAGGCATAGAAGATTTCTAGCCTTCCACTAGTGGCAATAACATCATGTTCTGTCTCTGGGGCTCTGCTGGCCAAAAATGGACTCATTCACAGTGGGACATAACTTTAACTTTTTATCAAGTTATTAAGGTCTGCAGCTACTTGCAGTATAAATAACCTAATCAAAGATGCTAATGCACTGAGCAGTAGTTGTGTCAATAAAGGTTCAGTATGGAGATCGGTTATTCTTATTCCACTGAAAGACATCAGATGGTAGCCCGCAGTACAAACTGTTTTAAAAGTTATAGTTTACCACTGACTGCCAAGGATTATTCCAAATGGACACAGACTGACGATTACAACGAACGGGTACTCTGACAATGGGTATAACGGGAATTGCATAACAAGGTGGGGCATGCATTCCCTATTTGCATAATTCCTGAGTCCAGATGTTGTAGTCAAGTAAAAAAAAAAAAGAGACGGACGGGCATGCAGTTAAAGGGTTATTTGATGGTTTGAGTTATCACACTGTTAAAGTAAAATTGCTGCATGCATAGGTGGAAAACTATCGGCATCATCCAAATGACTATTGGATATCGCTGTGTAACTATTGTGATCTGTGTCAGTTAGTCTAAAACATCGGGGTCCTGGTGTTGATCACTGGTGTCCATCTGACACACCCATTTGTCAGAGTGCCTGTTGTCAGAGTACTTAGTGCAGTACCCATTATCATAGTACTTCGAAACCAGTCTATGATCAGGGATCTCCAAGTATGGACATTAAAGAAACACAGACGGACAGATACAGACTACAGAGATTTGTGGATTTATAGATAACTAGCCCTTACCCGTTCAAAGATATGAGCTCCGAAATGATGTGCAGTGTGTGGATTATGGGATGTGCACTGTGCACACAGTATGAGGGATGGAAAGTAACTTTAACTGGTGCTTGCATGCTAATATGTAGGAGCATCAATGTAAGAAATACCCGTTCCATTTAACGGCTACAGAGATACTGTGTATCGATCTGCATGATTTTGGACAACATCTGTAACAGGGCCAGAACCAACCCCCCCCCCCGCCCGCCCGCCCGCCTGCCTGCACACACACACACACTCCCCCCCCCCCCCCCCCCGTGTGTGTGTGTGTGTGTGGGTTTGTGTGTGATTGTGCATGGCCTGAACAACAGCGCCCCTCCCTTAACGTGTGGTCACAAAAGGTACTGTAGGCTAAATAGATATAGATACACCATAAAAATGCAATTATACAGCATACGATTTGTGAAAGTGACAAACGGGCTTCACAGTTATGTCAGGTGTGTTCATATGCTGATGGTGATGCGATTTCAGATCAATTGCTCCAGCCACTGAGGAGAAACGCGGTTTCAGACAGACACTCAGACAGACAGACAGACATTCGGAAAATTATATGTTAGATATTTCGGAATAGTCGCTGATCCAACCTACTTCCCACTTGGCATCGTAAACAACTGCGATATACACGCCAAGACTGAATCCTTTGTATGGTTCTTGAGCTATGTATGGAAAGGCACACTGATAGACAGAGATCCATGCATTTATAGATGAGATTAATCTGATTCTGAATAGAAAACTGTTTTCTGCTTTCCTTTCCTGTTTGTTTACTTTTATTTTGCGCCGCAGGTCTCTCTGTCACCCTGGCAACACTGGACCCACAGAAGGGGGTGGAGCCATGTCCCGGCAGTGGCATGGAGGTCGCTGGACCGGCGACGGGCTCCGCCCCCAGCCCTCAGAGCGAGGCAGTGACCAATGAGCTGCAGGAACTTTCCCTTCAGCCCGCCCCCAACCTGCTGCCACTGCGGGAGAGGAAGAATGGTGAGAGGACACTGAACATCAACTTGCTATCTGTTTACTCACAAGTTAACACACACGCACATGCGCACACACACACACACGCACGCACACACACACACACACACACACACACACACACACATACACACACACACACACACACACACACACACACACACACACACACACACGCACTCTCACTGTCTCTCTCTCTCTCTGTCTCTCTCATTCTTTTCTCTCACTCTGTATTTGTCACTCGTCCTTTTTTCCCTTGCAACCCTTTCACCCTGGTTGCAAAGAGTTGAAATGCCAAATTAATGTTGTACACCACTGTATCATGTTTCATGCAAAAAATGTATTCTTGAACATTACACGGTTTATTATGCACTCATAACATAATGCTGACATAGAATGTCTGTATGAATTGCTAAAAGTATTAGTTGTTTTTGGAGCGGTGAAAGCGCTCCCAATAAACAGGTATGTCCGTGGGTATGTGGGTGGCTGGCTGGCTGGCCGTGTCCGTCCGTCTGTAGCCTGGCAATACCTTGAGTGGCCACACACAACACACTAGTTAAAGGAGGGGCGCTGTTTTGTGCAGGCCAGGCACACTCACCACTCACTCACACGCGCACGCAACACACACACACACGCACACGCACACACACACACACACACACACACACACACACAGGGTATAGCTACTCAGATTCACCGCTCCACTTCGAACCGAGGTTTGATTTTTTCAATCTGTTTACATAAAATGGACTTCATCAGTAGATTACCCTCTGCTCACACAGATGTCATGATGCCAACCAGTGGTTGTCCATACACACTACAAGGACTTGTTCATCTCAAATGCTAACAATTGTCAAGCGTTCCTCCAGTGGTAAAGCCACTTCAAGTGGTGGTACAGTCTTAGTTGAAACGGTGTCCTGTCCAAATTACAGACAACAGTATAATGCTGTGTTAACTGGCAGACACAAAAGTTACAAAGCTACTCAGCATATGTGTAGCTTTGTATCTTTGTGGCTGAAGTTGAAACCATCTCAACTTTTTTTGTAGTATTGTAGCTTTTGCTATAAATGTCGGATGTATCATTGTATCTTTTGTCGTTGGCTTCCACGTTGGAAAAGGTATGGTAGCCTGTATATTTGTAGCTGCCAGTGTGAATGCAGCATAACAGATTCAGACACTGGCTGACATGAATTCCTCCAAGTTAAACGCTGCCCATAGGGAACATATTACATAATTTGAGGAAGAACAGAAGTGGGGGAAAGAACTCACTTGTCTAAGAAACAGAAGTTGAAAATGTCAGATGTGTTTGTAGCTCCCTCATCCATCATCACGGCTTAGCTCTCCACCGAGACCTGAAAAATGCACCATTGTCCAGAACTCCGGATTGAGTGATCTGATTAAATTAGGCTTCATGCAGCATATCTGTGCATACAACATATCTCTACATACTCACACATGCATCTGGGTGAGTGTACTTAAGGTTGCATGCCTAAGAATATATACATCATTGAATAGTCCACCCAGGAATCTGCAGAGAAAAAGTCTTGATTCCACGGAGAACAATCCTGATTCTGCAGACAGCAATTCTTGATTCCGTGGCTTGATAGTTAATATTATGCAGACATTAAGTTTTATTGCCGCGCCACTGTCCCGCGCCACTCCGCCGCCGCGCTGGCATTGTGCCGTTCTGCCGCCGTCGTGAATTCTGTTATTCCGCGATCGCGGAATCGCAGATTCCTGGGGGGACTAATTGAAGTCCATCTTTTACCTCCATGATTGTTAACTTAGGGGCACATGGTTGCTCTACCAGTTCGCACACTGGCAATATATGCTCCTTGTGATCATGAGGACATGAGTTCAAAACCAACTCCGGACATGTCCCAGATGTCCCCCTTTCCATCGACTTCTTCCTGTCTCACTACTGTTTGGTTTAATAATGCCTGAGTTATACTTAGTTGTGCATGGGTGTCGCGCACCGACAATAGCCCTTCTATAAGCTCACAAGTTCACAACATGTCACAGCATATGAATACTGAAAAGCCCTAAAATATCTTTAAAAAAGCTTGCTAAATTATTGCTGCTACTTTGCTACCTTAAAATGGTTTGTTTGGAAATGCCTTTTGCTTGGAAAGCACTCATCTTTGTTTGGTATATGCATGATGACACACACTAGAACAGCATAGGTGGAAGTTAACTGCACAAAAGGGTACTTTTTTACAAGGGACCACTGCACTGCCAAGCAACTTGTCAGCAGGCACACATGTCCACCTTGCCATTACAGAGCAGTGTTGGCCATTGTTCTGTGATGGGCGTTGGCCTTCCTGTTTTCTACAGGCCAAGGTGAGGCGTGGTTGATCTGGTTAATGTTTTGCCACCTAGGAGCACTGTATAGCGCTATAGTAGTAATCTACCCAGTAACTTGTATAACGAAAAACTGAAACATTTGAATTACAGACAGAGGCAAGTTTTGGGTGATTAGCCATAGCCTTATAGTACAATAAGCAGAGTTACAGACTAGTGCCTATCACCCCTTCTTTTAGACGCACACATAACACAGCCTGAGGCCACCACTCCCCAGCCTTAAACAACCCCATCCCCAACTCGCACTAGCCTATTCCTTACACACATGTCATTCTCGCAGGCATGTTGCTGCAGGAATCCTCTGGCTAATCTTGACATGGAGGTGCTTTAAAGAGTACAAGAGAATGATGTGTACGCATTTGTGATGTACCAGTCAGACAGCATGATGATATAATACCAGCATATCAGTCCTTTTGTAATATCCTGGGTGGGAAAGTACCACAAGCCACCAGCCAGATACTGAGGATAACATCTTGCATAGTTAGCTGGCAAGATGGCTAGTGTGGCTGGTGAATTTTAAGTTGTAGCCTACCTGTGGGTGTAAAATGAAAAATCTTAGCTTCCCACTATCACTCATCTCAATCTGGCCTCACAACAAGGTTACGCAATCTCCTGGTTACATCAAGGTACTAGATAGTTGTGTGAGGAAAAACAAGTATGCATGCAGTATCATCTATGTATAGATTGTTTCCTTTTGGAAATGGCAGTGCAGTTAACGGCAAAAGAGTTACACTTGTAAAGTTGTAAATAATGGTGTTGATGATAGGCTGTTGACCAAATTGCAAGAGGTTGCAAAATGGAAGGTGTTCCAGGTGGGCCCCTGAACAAGGCTGCTACGGTGGCTTTCTCCAATTAAATTGCATGGGGTTGTGTGGCAAAGTTGTGATTGTAATGGCTCATGTAATGGCACCCCAGTTTTTGCGCGTGCGTGTGTGTGTGTGTGTGTGCTCACATGCCCTTGGCTTGTACGCAAGAATCTCAGTGACTGCGCAAGTGTACATGAGAGCTTTGCATGGGAGTGAATGCACATTTCAAGTTATAGACTCACGCTCACATGAGACGAGTGCAGGCCAGGACCAGCCCACTGTTTGGATAAGTGAGCCTTGGTACAAGACTCGTAGTACTTTTCTTCTTCACCAGAGAGACCAGATCAACTTTGGGACAGATGAGCACTACGTTTTAACGTGGGTGGGTCGGGCGGGAGTGCACCAGGCCGCAGCAACAGAAGAAAAAGAATTATAAGAAAGGAGGAGGAGGAGAAATTGAGGAGGGGGAGGAGACGGTGGGGGGGAGGTCGTATTGCATAACTTCTCTGAGAGCCAGAGGGGAAAAGAGCGAGAGAAAACAGAAGAATAGAATGGAAGAGTGTGTGTTGCTAGATCTGGAGGAGGCCAGAAGGTGAGGACTGGAGGAATGTGCCTCTGTACCAGCTTGTCATTTTCCTTCTCACTTTTGGTTTGTGAGTGACTTAACCGAGAAAGAAGGCAATGGCTGCAAAGAAGTAACCCTCAACAGTTTTCTAAAAAAAAAGTGTTTTGAAGGAAGTGGGTGTGAGAAGGTGTAGCCTCAGGACAGGTCACACTCAACCACGCAGACCTGCACACGCCCACTTCACCCGGGCGAGCACTCACTTGCCAGCCGTCATGACCAAGGATAGGTGCAGCAGCAGTCCATCGTAACTTGTGGAGTACAACTGCTGCAGGGAGACTGGACTTCTTCACCAACTACTATTCTTTTCTCCTGATGGATTTAGCATGGATCACTTAAAGCAGCGAGGAGGTTGACGTTAAAACAGCATGGTACAGAGGGATAGGATAGTAACTTCAGGTAAAATTCCTTACAGATTGATGCCTAGTGTGTTGAGAAATGATGTTGTAACTGACTTGATCACCTGTAAGCCATGTGTTTCTGACTGAGCACATTGCGTAGGTCAATAATACTATAACCTCTAGTGTTGTTATACTTCCTGTTGCTTAACTCTGTGTGTGTTCGCGTGAACGTTTGCATGCCTGTATTGCCATTTAAGTCTGTACGTTAAGTCGTAGATGCCTCACATGTCTGATTTAGTGTATATGTTGGCACACATGTACATTGGCACACATGTACATTGGCACACATGTATGCAAGTCGGAGCTGCACTCATATTACTTTGTATTCATGGTGTGTGAGAGAGCCTGCTCTCATCTGTGTTAAAATAGAGAAGCATTTATTGCTTTTAAAGGTGTCATGTTAAAGTTTTACAGGCAGCCTCTAATCTCAAGACCAATTGAGCACCGGAAAATCCAAACAACGTTCTTCCCCTTTCACTGCCACAGCAGTATTCATCATCATCATAATCATCATCATCATCATTATTATCTGGCCTCTTATCGAGCCAAGAATCCGGAAAGAGATGAAAGAACACACTTTCACTGGTATGTGCTTCATGTAGTAGTACTAGCATAGCTTGCAACTTTTGCAAAAAAGAAAATAACTTCTGCAGGAATGAAGGTAACCAGATAATCCGGAAGTTCTGAAACAGCATTCTCACGATACAACAACTCTTTCTGGTTAGTTAGCTGTGTCCCAAGTTGACTGTCTACAACTGTGTCTGGTCTGTTTACTGACTGACAGTTGTACTAACTAGATGGGGGGCGTTGGTGCATGGGGCTCTTCAGGAAGGAGCCACCGCTCCCTGAGGGCCCACAGGCCTGGACTTGGGGTGGGGTCAGGGACTGACAGTGTCTAGTTGAATGGCTGCAGAGGGACGGAGGGAGTGACAGGGAATGTTGTCTGGTCTTGCTGAAGCTGCTGTAGATTCGCAGCAAATGACTCAGAACAGATTGTTCCAGAATAGACAGACATGCAAACAAAGTATGCCTTCTGAGACCCTTTTCGGGAGGGATTTTATAAATGGGTACCAACAACCGGTGACAATTGAGTACTGGTCTATGATTGGCCTTGGTCATCACTGGAATACCAATAATCTCCTGGACAAACGATGCTGCTGTCGGTATTTGACAGTCCGTTGATTACAAAAAAGTGTTTCAACATAGGCTTTATTAGGGATATATTAAACAGACAATATTATTAGGGATATTTTATAACGGCCACCGGGGTATATTTGAAGACCCATTTTTACTATTTCTTTTTTCTGATTTACAATTGATGATTTTTTACTTTAAAATCTTTTGAAATAAGCATAATTTATACATATCTTTTTTTGAATGGGTCATTTATTAATAATATGTGTCAGAGACCTTTTACCTCGATAAATACCCACTGTTCTGTGCATCTTTATGAGGATTCTGCCTGGGGCTATCCGAGGTGTCTGGGCCATCCAGGCTGTCACAAAGAGATAGACTTGCCACCACTGTGATTTCTATACAGTCTTTATCCACTAGTTAACTGTAAATGTGTACTTCTTGTTAATGTTTTGTTTCCATTTATGCAGAAGAGCAGTTCTTCCCTATTATCTGTGCTAAAAGCCATTTGTACCGTTGCAGTACATTAATGGCCACTGTAATCTTATTTACTATCTGAAACACAAGTGTGATATTGCTTCCATGCATATTGTGTAGTGTACAACTATATATCACAAGGTCATATTTTGATAGTATTTTTTATATTGATGACACATCAGTCTAGCATGTCAATATTATGTAATAGCATTGTCGCATTTATCATGCATTTAAGTTGCTTTTCTACCGCAGACAAAATCCTTCTTTAACTCACTTACTGCCAATTAAAAATGCCCTCGAGTGGCATTAGTGCCAGCCCTCTCCATAGACTTCCATGTAATTTGTAGTGCACAGATCATGCACACCCATGCACAGATCATGCACCATGTTTGTGCAGGCTGTTCACAGCTTTCAAACAAAAAAAAAAGATTGGAAATCCGTTCAGGCATTCTTGAGATAATAGCCATTATGTTTTCCTAAAATGTAAACAAAGATGGCTGCCATGTTTGATATTTTTTTTTTTTTGAAAAAAAATTTTTTTTTTGTTTTTTTTCTAAGTAAAAGTCGCCCAAAGTCGCTTGGCAGGGAAGCCCATAGTGAGAAAGTTGCTCTAAAAGTCGCCTGGCACTGTATGAGTTAATGTCACACAGTGGAACCAATTTGGCATGTCTAAGCAATTAAAAAATAAATAATAATAATCGCAAGATCGCATCTTCAGACAGCTGAGAACTCGATTTTATTTCAACAGCTGAAATTGCTGCATTCATATCGTCTAGGATCCAAAAAGAACTAAATTCTGCAGTGGCTAAACGTGTGGATGTCTAGACCATGCTAGCCATAGCCCTATAGCAGTAAGCGTGTGTGGTTGGCGGCAATGTTATGTAACTACATGGACGGCTGCCAACAGCACAGGCCCCGGTACACTCTCTCAGCAGGCAGGGGAGGGGGAAGATGGAGGGAAGGGAGGAATGAGATGTAGAGATTTATAGACGAGGAGAGAGAGCAGGAGACGGGTGGTGTGTGTTTGTGGGGGGGTTGGGCGGCAAAGTGGGGGTAGAATGAGAGTGGGGGACCGAGGAGGGATGGCGGGGTGCGCCATGTGTTCTACAACAGTCCAAACACAGCTGGGGCAAAGCCGATGATCTGTCCCTGGACAGCTTTGCCAGGGCAAAAGCTGTAGATCCATCCATTCTCTGCCACTCCCCTCCTCCTCTTTCAACAGTTTCTGACTTTTTCAATTTTTCCTGGCTCTCTCCCCTATTATTACTCCTTATTAACTCTTTATATGAGTGCCTTCTTAAAACATTTTAAAATAGTTCTCTCCACTGTGGTTGATAGAGGGAACATCCAGCGTTCAGTCCTCCCGCACCCACCGCCGCCACGGTTGCATAACAAAACGTGCTCTTTTCTAAACAACTGGGAGACGAGATGCTGTAGGATTTCGAGTAGGGTTGCCCGATCCCGATCACGTGATCGGATCGGCCGCCGATATGGCCGTTTTTATAAGATCGGAGATCGGGAAAAAAAAATCGAGATTTTTTTTTTTTTTTTTTTTTTTTTTTTTTCAAAAAAATATTTTCTGGGAGTACTGAAAGTTACAGGTAAGGTGAATGCGATATGAAATGTAAGCTTACCATAATCACAGTAATCCTTAATCATTTTCAATCATATTCAAGGGCTTTTGGAGAAATGAGACAGACAGAGCACTGCAGAGGGAAGGTGATTGTGTCAGACTCTGTGTACAGCTGGCAGCTGATGCCAATAAGTAGTAATTGGCCCCTTGCTAATGGATCAAAGGAAGGCAATTATGTCTCTGCACTGTCAACTAGCTCAGTGGTTCTCAACCTGTGGGTCGGGACCCCCAGGGGGGTCCTCATATTATTTTGGGGGGGTCCCCAGATGATTAACTTAATGTGCAACATTGTTTTCTCTCTCAACAGTAAACAAATCAACATAAAGTTTAAGTGTATAGAGGGTATCTGCACATTTCGAAAGTGAAAAATTAAGGACTTTTTAATACCTCTAAAATGACAAATTAAACATTGGCCAAATTGTCAAATATTAAAGCCAGATTGTGAAAATAGCCGATCTACATGCTCACAACGCCTCGCTTTGCCAGGCGTTGTGAGCATGTAGATCTGCTATTTTCACAATAGAACCGTGTTATACAAAATATACTTCCTCAACTCTTCAGGGTCGGGGGTCCCCAGTTAAAATATGATTATTTTGGGGGTCACGGCCTGAAAAGGTTGAGAACCACTGAACTAGCTGCTATACTGCATACTTTTAAAGCAGACTGGTTAATTGGTTCTTAACTTATTTTGTTTCAACTTTAAAAATGGCCAATGTTTTACCAGTTTTTATATAGTTTGTTGATTATTTTTCATGCTGTAATGGTCTATTTTATTTTATTTTTTGAGGTATTAAACAGGTTTTAAAAGTCCTTAAATCGTGACTTCACTGCCAAATTTCAAAGGCCACACCAAAGGTCCGCTGCACAATGATTGAGAAACACTGCACTAGTAGGCCTATATCACTATACACTACTCATAAGCTTTGTTTTTAATTTGTTGATTCAGTGCTGCACTAAGTGATAGAATGAATAGAATTTTTTTTTCTTAATGCCTTGCCAAAAGATCGGATCGGGAAAGATCGGGATCGAATCGGAAGCAATAATATTTGATCGGTATCGGATCGGGAGCAAAAAAACCCTGATCGGGGCATCCCTAATTTCGAGTGAACCCAAACAGCTTTTGCGCTCTTTTATTCTATCATAAACACACTGGCATGAGTGTACATGGACACGGTTAAACACGTTTATGTAACTGGCAAAGAGCCTTGGGAAAGGCCTCCATTATTTATGTGTCCTGTACACACACCCATTGGATATGTATGATTCACCAGGCTATGGCTGCCGATGCACACATGGACTCACTGAATACAACGCACACGCGCGCACACAGACTGTGTGTTCTGTGTGTCAGACTCGCACAAAAAGTCTTCATAATCCAGCACTACGGTGCAACCTGACAGCACATTATTTCAACAATTAACACACGTGCACGCGCACGTGCACACACCCCTGACTTTTATTTGCAAGCCAATAAAGTTCTATGGATGATAATGAGAGGTGAATGGAGTCAAACAAGATCTATAGCCTAAAGCTAGGCAAAGTGTCAGCATTTTGCTCTGTGCAGCACCTACAAGCCCACTCATGTTGCCTTCTTATCTTTTCAAAATGTGCACATGTGTGTGTGTGTGTGTGTGTGTGTGTGTGTGTGTGGTATCATACCACACACTTGGGGCACATTCTTTTTGCCAGGATTTTGTTGTGTAGCGGGGGGGATTCTACTAGCCTGGCGTAGCCAGACTATATACTATGCAGCTACTGCAGTATATCCCCACCTTGTTTTAACATGGGTGAATTGTTTAGCTGTGCTAGGGTAGGATTCTACCATTCAACATAGATTTTATTTTAATTTTTTCCCCTCACCCATTTCTCTACTTTATTTTCCCTTTATCCCTCAGGGATCAGGAATTGTGATTCTGGGCTCGCAGGAATATTTAGTTACATCTGTTGACAGGATTATTATGGTCTACTCTGACCTCTGCAATCCTCACTAACGATTGTACTTGTAATGTAGGAATTGAAACTTACTTCATATAGTTGCACTCAGCTTACAGTATGTCACTCAGGATAAGTGTCTAGGAGTCTATATCTTTACTCTAAGTGGGAGTATATACTGTAGAAGGAGAATCGGCAGTGTTATTATAGATCTGACAAAACATATTCCATATTCGAGTATTCCTTCGAACATAAAAATAAAACAACGTTCCACCAAAAGATTAAGATTAGTTAAAAAAAATCTGACGCAGTTCTTGTGAGACTTGCATGTGACGTTAAGCGGCGGCTGGTCTCGTGAGACAGAAGGGAGAAGTCTCCCCTCAAACCTTTGACGGTGCCGCGTGCAAACACAAGCAGATCTACAAGTCCACAATGCGTCGCTGATGCAACGCGTTCTGGGCCTGTAGATTAGCCGTGATTTGCCACGTGACAACGCCATACAAGGAAGAATAAACATTCGCTGCAAGTGCCTGTAACTTCTCACTGACCGCAGAGTCCGCAGACAGAGTAGAGTCAGTAAACACAGTGCCTCAGAGTCGCCAGGCTTTTGACTTGCAGTTGCTCGTTATTAGAAAGCACACACGTTTAATCACACAATGTAACTTTCTAATTGATTCAAAATGAACGGGTCAAGCTGAAACGGGCGATTCATTTGGTAGTGAAGGCAGACTGTTTACAACAAGAATCAATCGCCAAAAACGCAGTGTAAAAGCGAGCAGAGGCTAAATGTCAGCAAGGAACAGAACTTGTAAATGCATACAACTCCATGACCCCAGTCACCCCACGTGTATATGTGATGTGATGTGTCTGTAAGTATGAATAATGGAAGAGTCATTAGGCATTGAGTCACAGGGTTAGGAGTCTGAGCCAAGTACTAGCTGATAGACGTCGAGGTAGTTTATGGTGAGCTGACCGGACTCTTGCATTTTGCGACAAGGCGCGAAATCAGTTTAGAAGACATCAGCAGGGAACAAACAGCACGGCTTCCCACGATGGCAGCCACTAGCCGCTGTGTGCTCACACAAAGTCTTATCACATACACATTTGCAATACAAATACACAGATCCATGCACATGATAAAGCACACACTAACAAAACAGGAAATGGCATTGATAACTGGTACATAAATGTTACATAATAACTGTTTGGAACTTGCAAGATTCAAGTGATGAGCCTTCATTCCTTTGATAGCTCAGTATGCCAGTCTCCTATCATATCAGTTTATGACTCCAGTACCAGTACCAGTAAAAGGTTGCCTGTGTGCAAGCTTCCCCACCACAGTAAAACATTTTTGGTCATTGGGGAAACGGATACTAAACCACTATATGCTACGACCAGCTTTCGGTTCGGAAAAAGTTTTACAGACCGACTGACAAAGTGACTTATATTATCGTTAGTAACTTGGTGGCGTTGCCTTTGTGGGCATCTGCCATCATAAATGTCTGATATTCAGAAAACCTGATGGTACACTCTCATCCCAGAATGTCAAATATAATCTGTTGAATTATGTAGCGTTTTATCTCGAGTATAATCATCTCCAAGTCAGAGAGATAACGTTGTGAAAACAGTTATCGTTCAGGTGTGTCCCACAGAGGGAGGGAAGGATGCTTCACTATCGGTGTTACATAATGCCACCCGCACAACAAGTGAGAGTGACTGACATTTGGTGGTAGAGGCAGTGTACTGATTGAGAACAGAGATGGGTAAATCTCTGTGTTGGGACTTCTTTTGCTTGTTTGACTGCAACCTTGAGCCAGAGTGATACAAATAAGTGATTTAGCATTGACCACGCGCAGTCGGAGCTGCGGTGGACTCGATGGGGGAAAAGAATATACAGCCTAGGATATGATAACATCAGATTAAGGTAATAAAAAGGCTATTCCAGAATTCTCCTTTAACTACCTTCAGTTTACAGTTTACAGTTTAGGCATTTCACTTCACTCCGGCATCCCAACATTTCTTTAAAAAAATAATTTAATAATAATAGATCTACATCTACATTCTACAAGCTCACAATTGTGAAGTGTTGTGCAGCTTGTGTCTTTAGGATGAGACCACCATCGCAGCTGTTGTATGTGTTCAAATGCATGAACACTTTCTGGCCCTGATTGTGTGATTGAATTCTTCCACATCCCAGTTTAAAGTGTAGGTCGAATACAAGCAATGGCCTGCCCATTTTGGCTGCCTAGAGTAAACAACGAGGCACCACTTAGAATTATAAACTCTAATAGAATCTGGAGAGTGGAGTGGATGGGTAAGTGGGTTGGATGCTTTGTGAAGCCACAAAGAACTTCTTCAAGGGGAACATTGGCATGAACACACACACAACATATAAATAACTGGTCAAGTAATTAGATCCTTTATTTTCCCTCTTTTATTTTTACCTATTCTGCATTGCTGCTGCCATTTGAAGTGTGAAAGAACCCGTTCTGTCCGTCTCAAAACGGGTTGGTTCAGTCCTCTGCTACATGTGTGGGAAACCTTGTCCCCTTTTCCCAGACACACAAATCCTCTGTCTCTCAACTTTGCACTTTATTCAATCATACTTGTTATACCGATATAAACACCACTGCTTGCTGCACCTTGTGCGTCATCCACAAGAGGAGTTATTTGGGGTGTTGGGGTCGATGTAAATAAATGACGCAAGCATTTCCCAAGTATTTTGGCTAGTAAAAAAAACGTGTTTAACCACGTCCATGCCTGCTTTTCATCATTAGCCTGCTAACTAGTTGGCTCAAAGATGAATGTTTTGTTTTGCAATGACTTGTGCTCTCTCTCTCTTTAAGCAACTGAGGGCTTCTGTCTGCCGCGTGTTAGGAAAGATTGTCCGATGCTCCTGTCATGCACAAGTCCTCTCTCGACTGTGTACTCTTTATCTGTCTGTCTGTCTCTCTCGTACACACACGCACACGCACACGCGCGCACACACACACACACACACACACACACACACACAATCACACTCACACTCACACTCACACACCGTCTCACCCTCTCTTCAACTCTTTGTGCTTTATGCATTTGATTTACGTTGTTGTCATTCAGCTAATGCCCCAGAGGGTATAGTCTACCATTGAGCTGCATGATTTACTTATATTCCATCAAGAAATAACCGATTTCCAAGTGGGAAACATGACATTGCATCACTGTTGAACTGATAATCAGTTTTTTCACTTGAAAATTGGTTATTTTCAGTGAACAACATGCATGGTTCTTCGACATACAAAGCTTTACACTAAGAGAGTAACTCAAGTGCATGTCGATGGGGCTTGCATCTGCTGCAGCAGGGGAGTGATTCCAGCTGTCCAGTTTGTATGCACACAAGGCTTTCTGTCTGACTACTGTACTGAATGGCAAGCCATTTAAAAAAAGGGAACCCTGTGTGTGTGTGTGTGTGTGTGTGTGTGTGTGTGTGTGTGTGTGTGTGTGTGTGTGTGTGTGTGTGTGTGTGTGTGTGTGTGTGTGTGTGTGTGTGTGTGTGTGTGTGTGTGTGTGTGTGTGTGTGTGTGTGTGTGTGTGTGTGTGTGTGTGTGTGTGTGCGCGTTGTGGGATTAAATGGCAAGCAGCCGTATATGAGAAAGGAAATTTAGGAAAGCCTATGGAACTGGGTTAGGGGGTTCGTTCAAAAAGCAAATGATCTCAGATGTTCAGTTATGTAACAGACTCTTATGCTCTCTCCCCTCTGAAAAAGTCATTTACCACTCCACTTCACCCCCACCTCTCTCTCTCTCTCTCTCCCCCCCCCCCCCCCCCCCCCACACACACACACACACACACCCACCCCATCCATACAGTACATGTTCATATTAACAGATCCTAACAGCTGCCATATTTCAACTCTCCTCCTCCCTGGGACTGCCTCCTATAGATGATGTAGTAGTAGCTCTCCTCCTCCTTTCTGTCACCCTCGTCTCATTTTCCTAACTTACCTTCCTTTTCTATTTTTTTCCCCTATTTGTCCTCCCACCACCAATGCTCTCAACAGTTTACCATTACACTGCAATTAAAATGTACGTGTTTCTTTTGACATGCTGTGATGCAATGAGCGTGCTGCTGCTGCCTTGCCTAAACAAGCAGCCTTTGACCACTGTTTAACAAAAGAGCCCGCTGTGATTTGAGTTGGCCCTAAGAACCCACCCCACCAACACCATTACCATGTTACCTTGCCGCAAGATTCAAACCCTTGTCATACATGAGGAAACTGTTCTCAAACTTTTTAACCCATTTAGGCCTAAACACATTATGACGCAATATTTTATGCTTTAAATATAACAAAAATAGCAGATATACAAGCTCACAACGCGGCACCGAGTGCCGTGCTGCGAGCTTGTAGATCTGCTATTTTTGAAAATTCGTGAAAATTGTAATTTTGACCCGATTCTATAAGTGTCTTTTGAATCCTTCTAAGATTTTTGGAAAAAAAACCTATGTTTCTATGTCAGCAATCTGGCCAGCCATGGTCAAAGAAAAGGTCCTTTTCACTTAACTGGAGCTCAGTTAGTTTGTTCTTGAGACACTACTATGTCATTGGTTCTCAAACTTTTTTATGTGAAGGACCCCCAAAATGATATGTATTTGGCCACGGACCCCCATTCAACATATTTACTTCCAAGGACCACCCAGAAGCATAATTTGAGTTACAGACGTTCGCTTTGAAAATGCATATATTCAAAGATTTGCACACATTTTCACTACTTTTTCAAAAATAGCAGATCTACAAGCTCGCAGCGCGGCACTCGGTGCCGCGCTGTGAGCTTGTATATCTGCTATTTCTTTTATATTTAAAGCATAAAATATTGCGTCATAATGTGTTCAGGCCTAAATGGGTTAATGCCTAGGATCCCCAAAATAATATGTATTTGCTGAGAGTTAAGAGGCAGGAGTGATAACTATTTAGAAATAGAAAAAATAATTTGGGGCTTTTATGCCTTTATTGATAGGACAGTGGACTGACAGGAAATGGGGGGAGAGATGGTGAGTGACACAGGTCGTCCTGATCGGGAATCGAACCTGCAACACCGTCGGACATCCATGCCTATGTGGCAATGCCGATACTATGCGCCTGGACCAGTAGGCCAGCATGCGCCCCTAGAAATAATTCTAAATCAAGTGGAAGACATTGTCCACTCCACAACTCTGACAGTGGCAAATTATATCGTTGAACCCTTCCAATGGATCTAATAAAGTTCTTATGTGCTTTCAGACCGAAGTCAATTGGTGGACTCTAGAGTGAAGTTGTAATATTGTTGCATTGTTCATTTCGTTCAGCTTGCATTCAAAGTGCACGTTGTCAAGCGCATCCACGCCATCCAGCATTTTAAACAAATGTCATACAGTAAAAAAGCTTGTTTATTAGACGGAATTGTTGAGGTGTAACCCATATTCTGGGTTTCAAGTTCTACAAGTCGGTTGTTAGCTGCTTACGTCGTCACGGTAGCTTAATGCACACAACTGATCAACATATAGTACCACCTACTGACCAATCAGTTATCTTTTGGTTACTATGGAGCTTGATGCACGGATGACGGCAAAACCCTTCTTTGCCTTGCTGCAAACAGGCTAGTATAGAATTCATAAAGGGAGGTAGTCATCTCAGTCAACTTCTAGAGCGGTGCTGCAAGCAATATAAAAGCACTAACACTGTGTAAAGCTTACCTTTAGCCTAATTAAGATAATTATAAAAGTGTGTGTGTGTGTGTGTGTGTGTGTGTGTGTGTGTGTGTGTGTGTGTGTGTGAGCTGAGAGAGAACTTCACTGCTCATCCTTCCATTCCATGTACAACACTTCATCAGTCAACTAATTAAGTATAATAATGGGATTCAATTTGTATATGGCAACATGTATTTTAGTGATCGTATAGACTATGCTGCCCTGAACGAATACAGTATGTTTATAATCAAATGTGGAGTGTTGATTTAGCTTCTTAAAATAGCATTTCGCTTTGTGTGGGGCCATGTGTGTACTGTATGTCTGTCCGTGCGTGCAATACTGCTGATTATTGTGTTACTGGGGTTAAACGTGGGTATAAACAGCTACACCTTGTGATTAAGCCCTAACAGTTTTAACACTCACCCCCCAGTTGTTATGGAGAAGTGAAGTTCAGACTCAGTGTTTGCCTCATTTTGAAATGAGCTTTTCCAAAATCTAGGGTGTTCCTGCAGCGTTCCAGACAGTGCTCCTTTTTGAATAGCTCTTCCACCCTTTCAGGACGACTTAAGTTTCCGGGCTCACTGGGTTGAGAAACATTGAGTACCCACTGAACAGAAACACTGAGTACAAAGAACTCAACACATTTTAAACTGAAAAGCAAGTTTTACCTCCCAAAACAGAGACTGAGCACCAGTAGTGGTGTCAGGATTGACATTTTGGGTGATGAACATAACGACTACACTAAGTGTGCAACATTTCAAACTTATTTTTGGTGGGCTCTGCACACACGGTGTGAGCAGTTGCAGACAGGGTTTGTAAAACAGACCTAACAACCTCCACATATCTCACACCATCACACAAACATCTGTTGCTAAAATGAGGCTGAGAGCCATGGCTTGATGGCTCGATATAGTGCTATAAAAAGACAACTTTCAATGACTAACATAACTCTAATTAAATGGATGCTATAGTTTCACATGCAAATTATACGGTCTAATTGCAATTTAGTCTTAGCAGACACTCATAATCCAGAGTGATTTACAGTAAGCAAGGAAAACACGAGGTAATGCACCAAATGCATAGACATCGTAATCTTGGATCATATGTAAAACAAGAACCTAGCTATTATTAGTCTAAACAGTATAATATATTATACAAAAAAAAACAATCATTTGTACATTGATGCTACAGTATACACACTTTAGACTATAGGACGCCAGGTCTACAAATTACCTGGCATCTGCCTACTGTATATAACATGCTATCTAAGTTACATTTTAGCCTTTGCATAAGCCTGCAAGGTCGTCGAGGCGAGGGCAGTGGTTCTTAACCTTTCCTGGCCGTGACCCGCCAAAATAATCATAATGGGTGGCGAGTCATTGTGAGCTATTTTCATAAACTTCTTTCTTATATTATTTGACAATTTCTTTGTGGATTAATTTTGATGCAGAAATGGTCTTTTTTCCAGGTATCAAAATGGTCCATAAATTGTCACTTCACTGAACTCTTGGGGACTACCCCCAAAATCATGTGGGGATCTCTCCTGGTGGCTGGGGATCTCTCCTGGGGGTCCCGACCCACGGGTTGAGAAGAAGTGAGTCTAATTGCAGTGGAGAACTAGCCTGGTTACAGACCCTGAATCGCTATCCATGCCCCTTTAAAAGATTGTTCTGGTGATTCAGATGTCTGGACGTGCTCTCATTGAAGAGGTTTAGCTCGTTTGGAAATCCGTCTGGCGAATCAGTGTTGCGACGTCGGGGCTTGTGAGTTGTGATCAGCATGGGTGGGGTTTTCCCAGAACTCATGTGCGATTACACGCCACCGTCTGACCGTACCACACTTTCCCAAACAAACATTGCGTCGCCATCGCAGTAATATGCGATCGTATCGATCTCTCTATGAAACGTCAGTAGCAGACATGTTATGTTGTGTTTGATTACTAGTTTGTAGCGCTCCTATTCTGCCTGTTTCTTTGGTTAGCAAGTAGCAAGCACTGTAGCCAGCCGCATAACACCAATAACAACTACGTCATCTGTTTGCCAATGTTGTGATTGGTCAGGCGGTGAACCAGTTGCAGAAGACTGTCTATTTGGCAACGCCCTTCCCAGAAACTGCGGTGGATAGAAGCATGTTCAGACTGAATAATAGAGTGAAACGAAATGTCAATTCAGGCTGAGTGTCAGGCTAGTGGAGAACTGCATAGAGTGTTTCAATGGGCTGGTCTACTAGCAAAAGGTCATGGTTCAATCACCTCCCCAAGCCAATGTGTCCATCAACATGCATCCTGACTTGTTGAGAAAGGCACATTTTACCTGAGCAAGATGCAATGTTTGATTTATTTTAGATGTTTCATTAAACATCACAGTAATACCGCACTGACGACATTCATGTGGACTGGTCGTTGATTTTAGATTGACTTGATGTTGACCTCCGAGGAAGGGATGAAGAACACATGGAGTCAAAGTGACAGGCCTACAGAAATGGTGTAATTCTGGTACATTCCACAGCCTACTGGGGCCAGGAAGCAGGAACCTTCTGTTTTCACTGCTGGAATGTTAATGGTGGGCTAGTGCAGCATATAGTGTTGGGCTCTGGTCTGTTTTCCCCTGGTTGGGGTCGGATGGTCTGTAAATCTAATGGTCAACACACGGTGTGCAAAAGCTCTTTGTGCTAGGGAAATGTGAATAGGTTGGGTGTTTTATGTGATTGTTACTTTAGTTTTGATTACTGCTTTTCTATTGGGGTAAATGTAGATTAGCTTATTTTTCAGGGAGACTTAATTGTGTTTGCATTTACTAATCTGATACTGGAGTGAGTGATACGCTTTTTCGTGTTGGCATTTTCTAATCTGATACTGAAGAGAGAGATCCTGTTTTTCAACTTTTTTTCCCCCCCATGTTTTGGGGAGGTTTTGGAATTTGCTTGTTATTGAAAGGTCAGGGTGATTGTTTTTGTCACTCATATCTGAAGAAAAGAAATGGTCTGTTTGTTAATGGTCATGATGGCCGAATGACCAGGAAAATGAACACCACCCGCCTGATATGCTTATAATTTTGTGCTTTGATCCGTCCACTCTCCCAGCCCACTGATTTGAACTACTGAAAACGTACTGAAAACCTTTTAGGAAAGTTAAAATCACCAAAGAGGAGTGGACAATTAGTAAGAGGTGTTAAATCATGTCGGTCTCCACAGTACAGTATGTTACAGTCCAGAATGCAAAATCTACTGATATAATACAGAACTTTGCAGCGTCCCAGGCCAGCCTGGGTAGATACCAGGTCATGGTGACCCGAGGAAGACTAAACTAAGAATTAAAATGAGTATTCCATGAGTCCACACACACACAGGATGTCTTTAACTCATTCTCCCAGATAGACCTCTATACAAATACTACATCCTGTCTGCTGTTGCCATAATATTCTTCCCAGAAATGTTTTTGTTCAAGGGAGGAAATGAAGTCACAGGATAAGCCGTTCAAGTCAAAATAATGTTATAGTATGATGGAAGGTATGAATAAATTAGAGCTGTCAAACGATTACAAACCTTAATCAGATTAATCACAGCTTAAAAATATGTTAATCATGATTGATCATCATTCGAACTATGTCCAATATATGCGATTTATTTCTGTATATCTTTGCGAGAATGGAAAGTTAAATGACAGAAGGCGGATATATACATTTAATATTGATGACATTGGGACAGGGATCTCCATATATGGGCATAGCCATATATGGGCATAGAACGGACAAGGACGTAATTCATTTGCAAGTGGGATCTGGGAATGCCCATATATGGGCATGTTCTGACATCACATTGGCGACTATATATGGGCATTATAAAATATATGGGCATAGAAGGGACATCAAGCCAGAGCGTGAGGTCACAGTGACATCAGAGCATGATGTCAGAGTGATGTCACAGTGACAAGGGAACCAATAGACTGTAAAAATGTGTACGGACTGACTGACTGAGCAGACAGATAGACGGAGACAAGCTATGACATTTCTCATGGTATACTGCGACCTTCGGTCGCAATGATACAAATTGATGGCTGCACATGGTGAAACAGGTGTATTTCATGACAGACTTTGTCACACACCGATGTCGGATCACCAAAGAATTATAAGAAATGCAATGCATCATTATGACTGTCTTGGCTTTCTGCTCCATACACGACAGATGTAGACACAGACACCCAGACAGGACAAACACGCATGCTTACACCAGACAATGACTCATAACAGCAGGTGGACTGTGCACTCATAATACATTATTGTTTGTTGAAGGTGTTGCTATTTCCTTGAGGGACGGTCATGTGGCTGACACCTGGATGATGGAATACAACGGTGCAGTGTGATGTCATAGTGCCAGGAAACATTCTAAGTTCCAACAGTCAATATTTGCCATTATTGGTACTCTGAGCAAATGTATTTTTAATGTAACAGTCAGCAGTGATGTCATCATTCCAGGCAACATTCTGAGTTGTAACAGTCAATACTGGTGCTTGATTTAATATGCTTAAATGGCATAGTGAGCGATGAAGTCATTATGCCAGGCAGTGATATGAGTTCTTATGGCCTGTTCTCACTTCCCAGAGCTCTTTACTGGTATATCTGTTTGTGAAGCTTAACACATTTCCCACTGCCAGTATTTATAATTCAGAAATGCAGGTCCGGCAGCGATTTTAACGGATTTTACCTTATTTTGAAGGACCCACGGAAGTCACGGGCATGTATTGAGTGTACACACGATTGTACTGTACTCGCTGTTTGTATCATCCAACGATCATGTCTTCTTTCACCCGGTGAAGAAAATTGCGACCGTGACGATCCGTTCTTTAGTTATGGTCCGTTGAAAAAAAGCGTCTTTGGATGATCTGGGAGTAGAATCCTAGATAAATCCACTTTTCTGAATTCTCTACCATTGGTCTGAATGGAAAGCCAGATACCAGGATGACTGCATCTCCCAAAGGATCATGAGAAATTTAGTCCCTGTATACTGCGGGGTGTATCAGACAGCTGTTTGATATTAAACAATGGAAAGACAGATTGACTCGTTTTTGAGTTCGGTACATCAATAGAGGCGTTATCGAGTCAATGGTGGCTAAAGTGTTGAGGGGCCGTGTCCACAGAGAGCATTTTTTAAGCTGCAAGTGCTTTTCTTCCATGCATTTCCACGGTAAAGATGTGCTAGGAACACTCCTGGTCCCAGTACCACACATCGCGTTTCAGCGCTCTCTGCTTCCTGCATTTTTGGGGGCGGGGTGATCACGATGCCTCAAGTAGATGACAGTTCAACTTCTGTTCAAAGGAGTACCACTCATCAAGATCACGTTCTTGTGCAGAGGTTTGGAGTGACACCCCCACAAACGGCAAATAATTGAGTGGAGGTGTCTCGCTTAATGTCACGCGTAGAGCTTTTGACATGATATCTGCTCAAAAACACTTTGTTTCTAGACTCAAAATGTCAGACACTAATGCAGTACTAAACTACAGACGGGTGACAATCATTCGTTGTTGAACATGTTTTTGGAGTAGAAATGATTAGGCGCAGCAGTGGCTCAGAAGGTAGAGCTTCACTAGAGGTACACGGTTTCCATCCCCGGCTCCTCCTGAGCAAGAGACTGAACCCCTAACTGCTCCTGATGAGCAGGTTGGTGCCTTACATGTTTTTTTTTGCTGCATCTCACAATGCCACTTGAATAGCACAATTATTATTTATATAATTATTATAATAATCTGTCTGTATGACAAAAATCTTCTTGTGATCACCAGGGCTTGTCCATTACCAATCTGGCTAGCCATCGTCAAAGAAAAGGTCCTTTTCACTTGACTTGACTTCACTTTTAACTGGAGTTCAGTTAGTCTGTTCTTGAGAGATTAGTCCATTACTGACTTTCATAGTTCTACATAGTTGGTTGCAATTATAACTCCTTATAACAGAAGATACCAAATAAATAATAAATCATTCTATCAACTCAACTGTCTTGCCTACAGTCGTTCTAGACTTACTGAAATGGAAAGATTCTACTGTAGTGGAAACTACAATGGTACAATGTCTGCAGTAAACATGGCAAGTTGTGCAGCGCTAATAACCAGGAGGAGACAGCTGTAATATCATAATGCCAGGCAGTGTTACAAGATCTAATGGTCTGTATCAGTACCCAGGGCCTCGGTTTATTAATAGGATCATTTCTCCCTATAGCTCTATAGTGGAATGCATTGTATGAAAAGCATGCACAGGCCTTTGCGTCATGGCTCATGAAACATTGATTTAGCCCAAGGAAATAGGCCTGAAGTACTTCAAGTACTATGTGTGTGTCCGTTCTGTATCCGTGTTTTCGTGTGTGTGTGTGTGTGTGTGTGTGTGTGTGTGTGTGTGTGTGTGTGTGTGTGTGTGTGTGTGTGTGTGTGTGTGTGTGTGTGTGTGTGTGTGTGTGTGTGTGTGTGTGTGTGTGTGTGTGTGTGTGTGTGTGTGTGTGTGTGTGTGTGTGTGTGTGGCGGGTGCATACCTTACCCTAAGCCTATGATATGTGTGCATATGTGAGTAACCCTACCCAGGGGTTGCACAGGTGATATGGAGCTGAATATAGCCGCCTTATGGCCAGCTGGCCTTACTATTTAAAACGGAGAGAGGGGGAAGGGAGGGTCGGTGAGGAAATGGATGGGGTTCACCATCAGCATTCTGCAAGAGCCAGAGAGTTGCTTTGGCTGGGGGTCTGAGGCAAGCTGATCTCGGAGAGGATTGGGATTTTCAGTTTCAGTTATGTGTCTGTGTATCCTTTAAGGCTTTGACAACTCATGTCCCATCCCCTTCTAGCGCCAGTGGTGGGAGATTTGTCTCTGATGAGGCTCTTGAATTGTTCAGTTTGTTTCAAATGGGAAATAAAAGTTGCTAAAAGGCATAAAACACAATACATGCTTGAAATGGAAAATCATTACATTAATTATATAAACAATATGACATGCCATGCCACAAATGACCCAAGAATTAGTCCCTCTGTTGCAGTTGGGAAGAACGTACAAGGGTGGCTTGTGCCTATTTTGGCAGATATTTGCTGTTGTTGTTTTTTTGCATTATTTTAGATGCATGTAGAGGTTTCCTTTTTTCCCCCAGAGCA
This sequence comes from Nannobrachium achirus, assembly GCF_963921795.1. Lineage (NCBI taxonomy): Eukaryota > Metazoa > Chordata > Actinopteri > Myctophiformes > Myctophidae > Nannobrachium > Nannobrachium achirus. Next base: position 42,629,493 of record NC_137825.1, on the reverse strand, counting down.
GACACCATATATTCAAGGGCAATCCTTCCTATCAGAATGACAAATGCTCTACGGCCAAGGCAACGGGTTGTGATTAAATGACAATCAATCCCTTGGAAGGTCGATGAACAAGACTCATTGAAGGATCAGACATACCAAGCGGGTCGCAGCACTATATTCTTTCCATATCCTGTCTCAAACCTGCTCGTGAATTCACCTTGCAGTCTCTTAAAAAGTGGTCCCTGTGTTGTTAATTGATGTATTTTGGCAATCAGGCAAACCAGATTGTCTTGTTTTCAACAGGCTTTAGGGTTGGGAGGAGGAAGAGGTATGCATTTGACAGCCCCCACCTCCCTGAGATTGTAATAGTGAATGAATGGCAACAGCTGAGCAGGAGAGCTCTAGCATGCCGACTAGGCCTGTGTGTGTGTGACTGTGTGTGTGTGTGTGTGTGTCAGGGGGAGCTGAAACCAGAGCTCACTCTCGCTGCCTCTGTGTTGAGCTCACTGCTGCTGTCCTTGCTTCCTCTGCTGCTGCCCTCTTTTTCATGTGCCTCTCCCGCACGGCTCATCTTGTTCCTTTTGTCATCCTGGGAAATTTAGTCCATTCCTCGGACACCTTAATGGAAAAACTGAAGTTCTTCTGACTACGCAAGTCTTTTAACTGCAGGAGGAGAAGAGAATACACAGAAAGAGAGAAGACACGGCCGTCAGAGGGATCGACCACTGCAAAAGCAGACCAGGAAGGAGTCGCAGGGAGGAAAGACGTTAGAGAATGTCTCTCTTTCCTTTGTGGTTTGATTCGGAAATGATTTCACTCCTATGAGGCACAGGAGTCAGCTGGGCAGTCAATCAATTCCTGTCCTCCTTCAAAAGAGAGGAGGACGCCTAATTTGCCGGGCGGCCGACTTGCTTCACCAAACAACTGCCAACATTTTAGCACTGTGTCCTTGACTGAATCAGCTTCTATTAAAGTCTCGGGAGGAAAGGGGATTTTTGGATTAAAAGTCCAATGTTTACCGGCTAATTCATCACAATGCTGGACACTAATCACTGCCTGTCCTTTGAGCCAGAGTCCCCGCTGGGCCTGGACTCTCCACCAATGGGGGACGACATGGACAAGCTGGACAGCAGGACAGACCATGACAGGCACGCCTATCACAGTCTCAAAGAAGGTGGGACCTCAGGTCTGCGCACGCTCACTAGAGATGCAGGGATATGCGATACGTTTTGTGTTTGTGTGGTCATCAGGATCACCTCACGTCAGTAGTTTATAGGTTCATATAAATAGCTTGTGCGGTACTGTACTAAAGATAAGTTATTGGCTTTGTTGGTTTGGCAAGGCAATATGACTTTGTTTCACAGATCAATAGTAGTCACCATAGGTCGCCCACCTTTTACTTCAAACAGGCTGAATTAAGGCTGCACTTTTGTTCCAGCTAAGAGAGCAATCGTTTAGACTCATCACATTTCAACTGTTACAGCTGGTTGACTTTTATGTTAAAATACACTAGTTTGGTTCTAGTGTACAACTGTCCGTAAAGAACTACCTGCTGTACTAATTGTAGGCTAGATGGAGGATAAACAAGACTTCTCTGCCTCCCACTGTACAGTATGTGGAATACCTCCCTAGATGTGGGCCATTTGAGAGAACTACAGGTGTTTATCATTCATCCTGTGATAGGCTAATGACATGTTCCACATTTCTGTCAAGACCAAAATGCACCAAGCATTGTAACTACTGTATGTGGAATGGGATTTGGGCCTGGCACTGCTCACCAAATGTATATGTACGGACAGAAAATAAGTAGTGTTATAAGTAGTTTTGCAGGCTATTGCAATATTTTCTTACAGTAGCTGAGACCCAGTCAACATACCACCTTCCAAAACAAACATTCTCCTGGATGGTTTTGAGTATGAAACTCCCACCGGAGTCTGTGAAAACTTTCACAGTAAAGTCCTGAGTGTTAATTTAATTGTTGAGTCTAGAAGGAACCAAATTGACTTATCAGGCATGTAACGATTCATTCAACTCACGATACGATTCGAATAACAATACTAGGTTCACGATACGATTGTTAATGTTTTTTTAACACAAATGTATTTTCCAGACAAATGACAAAAAAATCTTTGACACAAATCCAATATTTTCTTTCTCTTAATTTTCCTCTCTTATCCTCTTTTAAATACAGTAGCAAATGATTGAAAACTTTTTTTAAATCAATCTTACAAAGATCCATTTGGTTCCATTTGTACACACTGAGTTAAATTAACATTTTACAATGTTGACAAAACCTGTCTCAGTCAGTTGTGTCTGAGTCAGGGCAGACACATTGTACAGCAGAGTGAAGGCCCTGGGACCCATTCCAGTGAGCGGGTGCCCTAACCTGGCATTGTTCTTGCCCTCTGGTTTCTTCTGCACTCTTCACTGATGTGTGAAAACATTTGCTGTGGTCAGTCGTTCCGTCTGTCTGGCAGACTTCACAGTCAAACCAGCATGCGAATGATGAGTTCATAATAGAGCACATCATTAACAGGATTTGCAAATAGAACGTTTCCAGTGGCACTGCCAAGCATTAGGTTTGCCATGCCTTTGAGACTTGTTTCAGCGTTGTTAGCTTTGTGCGTGTGTGTAATTGGAGTGCCTCGCATTTATGTACCACCCACCACCTCCTTATTTAATTGTTTTTGCTGTCCTGTTATTGGATTCAGTGCATATTTCCCCATCTGGATTGTTTTGTTCTGGCTTTTGCGCAAAATTGATCGTAAATTGCTTATTTGGTTTTCATCTGCACTGTAGCTTCTAATTGTGGCTGGGTGTACAATGTTTTAATCATTGTATGGTTGTTTTTATTGTCTATAATTGTATAACTAAGCTAAACAAAATGAAACTAGCATCAAGTGATGGTGGGAGGTGTGTCAAGGATTAGCTGTGCCGGACTTGGGGGTCCTTGGGGACAGGGTGACTGCAGTCAGACATGTTTAATTAGACCTAATGACACATGAGCACAGCGGATTAGCCCAGTTGGCCACACAGACCTTGGCTCTACCTTCTGCCCTCCCTTCATCTCTCTCTCTCTCTCTCTCGCTCTCGTTTTGAGTTAAATTAATTTCAAAGGGGCGTCATTGGCATGGGAAACATACATTTATATTGTCGGAGCAAGTGTGAAATTAATAGATGTATGCACACGATATAGACCAACTAGAAAGCTGTGTAACATAGCATCTTTCTCTCGATCACCTTGTAGCGACACAGTCCTATAGCTGAAAGGTCAGAAGTGCAGTCCTCGCAACAACCATGCTTCTAGTCAAACAGGTCTAGTCCAGAAAGCCACTTAAGCACTATATACCTTTTTGTACAACAAATAGCGAAAATAGTTGACCTACAGTATAAGCTTGTAGATCTGCTATGTTTGGACATTTTGAAAGCTTTGGAAAGCGTTTACCTATGACATTCCCTAAGGGCACCAGGTTGAAAGTGGTTAGCACTTAACATACATAGTATCCTTAAAGAGGTGGTGCCATAGTTTTGTACTTTTTCTGTTTTGTATATGGAGTTAACTGTTCTGCTGCTGTTGACGGCGCTCACCGTCATTGAAAGGGTTAATACCATGGCGCCGTTGACGGTGAGGACTGTGAATCTTACTGTATATACAGTAAAGATATTATTACTTACTTAATGTCTCTCCGGTCCCGCCCGCATCGGTAATGTCGGCGATTTGTTTACAACGCACGTTGGGCGTGCACGCGAAGTGAAGCTCCTCAATGTTAAGTCAATGGAGAGGCCCATAAAGAAACTTCATTTAAACAAAATAGCCATTTTGAGACATTTTGCAGCAGATCTAAATGTAAACAAGGCACAAGGCAGGGCGCAGCCATCTTCCTCTTCTTGTCCCACACTGTCATGTGACTAGATGACGTAATCGTTGCCGTCAAGTGATAATCCAAAAAAACAAAAACAACCCCCTTCCAGCCCTTCAAAATAATAGCGGCGGCCTATGGAGGAAACTGCGTGGCACCGAGGCACCAAGCAACCTTCAGATTAAGAGGCACTAATTGTGTTAACATAAAGCCAAATTGAAATACACCGATATAATGACATCATAATATGATCCCCTCCCCTTTTTACTATTAAACAACACTGGGTCACCACCCACCTGACAACCAGGCATACTTAATGAGCAGGTGGGTGTGGCCAGTCTGGCCACATAAAAACAACTTTCTGTACACTTTAGGTATAATCATAATACCTGATGATTATAGTGTAAAATCACGGCAAACCATCTTTAATTTTTAAATGTGTATGCTCTCCATCTCTCCTACAGATGCACAGTATAGTTGGTATAAAGTGTAACTGAATATCAGAGTTTAATATCCCTACTTAATAATAGTTGAGTGTCAAAATCTGATAAAACATGATGAAAGAAATGCATTAAAATACAATTAAATGATTGTGGGCACAGTATGATCAACATAATCTGCAACCATAATCATCCGGCCCTACTCTCCCTCTGTTCCTTGTCTCTTTGAGTGTAGAGGTTGTGCGTGGCAGGCCAGTTTTGGCTGTACTAGTATCCCAGTAAAACTCCCCTGTTTTCCTTGGCCTAATTTCACCCAAACTGCCCCTAAACCTGGAATAGGCCCTGTGCTAGACCTAGGCTCTTTACAAGAAAGAAGGTCCTTTAACGTTCTTTGTTATAGTACATTTAAATGTTTAAGCATTGTAACGTGTTGAGGGGGGAGTCTTGAGTTGCATATGGTATCAGAATAGCTGACCTACCGGTATCCATGTTGTTGACAGACCAAGGAAAGTAGGTTCAACGTAGCTGATTTATTTAACCGCTTAATAACAAATGACCATATAACAACAGGTTCTCATGGCTCAATATTGATTACTTAGACATAAGCAGGTTAACATAGATGCCTTCACACTGCACCAGCAAGTGCAATGATATGAAAAGTGTCATCATATGTACATTCTGAACTGCAAAAAAGAACATAACAGGAACAAATGACTTACAAATGTCAATTATGACTGTGTGACTATGTGGTAACAGGGCGGTCACTCGAACTCTATGCAAGGCGGGCACCATTGGCTGCACTTTGCCAGCCTGGATCCAACGAGCCGCCCCGTTAAGACCCACCTATCTCCGTTTAAGATGAAAAGCTTAGATCTACAAGCAGCGGCCAGCGAAAGCCGCCTGTGTCCGCTCTGAGGAGTGCTGTGGCCGGCCACTTTGTACCAGATTATATGGTAGCACACCAACATTGCATCACTTGCTAACGTCTATATGCTACGGCACACATACCTGAGATATACAGGTATAGTTTTCAGATATAATTTTTTAAGGCCTGCAGACAATCTTCCCACGTCTCATGACATCGTTGCTGTTATTGTCCTGTTCAGTGAAATGTGCAACTTCGAACTTCAAGGCACTCTGCCTGCCATATGGAAATCTCGACCCTCCAGAGCATGGAAACTTGAGAAGCAATAGTGAACCAATAATCAAGTCCTGCAAAACAGCCAAAGTTTGAAGAAACTACCTTTTTACACCGGCTAAAGTGTAGAACTGGTTACCCCAGTCAAAAACAAAATGAGGCACCACCTTGTGGCAGCATCTGGCATTATATTTAACAACTGCAGTCATGACTGTAATTCTCATTTTAGCTCATCATAGTTTGGGTTTTCATTTGAATACCATACCATTCAATACCATACCTTTGAGTTAAATTTCACTTCACTTTGTCTTGGAACCGGAAGGTTCCCGCCGGTTAGATCCTTGGTAAGACACCTACAGTATCAATGAGTAGGCTTGCGCTCCATGTATTGGTGTATGAATTGCTTAATGTGCATTGTAAAGGGCTTTGGAATCTACAGTAGATAACTAGAAATATATACTGTACAGTATGTAGACAATAAATGCTTGCATCAACCAGTGACTGACTGTGGCTTCTGACCTGCCTGGTTAAATTGATAGTTAATCCTATCCGTCCTAGGGAGAAGAATGAGTAAGGTATTGTAAAGGAGACATAGGCATTCTTTTCTTTTAAGTTGGTGAAAAAAAGTGTGAGAAATAATTCAGTGGTCTGACTGAAAGCGTGGGAATGGGGAGGGTGGAGATGCGACAGTGCTACAGAGGGAACATGCAAGATTCTATTCCCTAGAATAAATCGCTTCCCTGTAAGACGTGCTGAGGCATCTTAACTCATTGAATGCCATTTCAAGATGGCCCCCAAGTACCAGACTGCCACTATCCTAGATTTCTAGTGCACGGATCAATTTTTAGTGCATGGATCGTGCACGCCCATGCACCATATATGCATCATATGTGTAGTACTTTTTAACAGCTTTCAAACAAAAAAATCCGCTTGGAAATCCGTTCAGGCCTTCATGAGTTACAAGCCTTCAAAGTCAGACAAAACAAACACTGCCACCTTCCTAAATTTCGAGTGCACGGATCAATCTTTTGTGCACGGATCGTGCACACCCATGCACCATATATGCATTATATGTGTAGTACTTTTTAAAAGCTTTCAAACAAAAAAATACGCTTGGAAATCCGTTCAGGCCTTCATGAGTTACAAGCCTTCAAAGTCAGACAAAACAGCCATTTTTGACATTTTGAAAGATGTGTTTGTTATGGGGCTAAACATGCAATTTCACAATTGTGATCATGCCTAATACATTTGAGGCATTTTTTTTTTTTCAAAATGGCTTCCAACTCGGGAAACTCGGGCTGTGGCAGCCTGGGAGTACTGCAATAACTCGTGAAACTCGTGCCTTGGCAGTCAATGAGTTAACCTGCACTGTGCTCAGGCACGGTCAAGTGTGTGCTTAGCGTTCGTGTTTATGGCTGTGTGTGCAGTGGGAAGGTATGCTTGAATGTGCGTGCAGGTTTGTAGTGCGCACATATTTGTGCTCGCTACATCGCAGAGGATGACATTAATCTCTTGGCATTGCAGGGTGTTTGTGAACAGCTTATTAATACAAATTTGATTTGTAGTGTCTGAATCTGGTGCAGACTGACATGTAAAGGATCTTCTTCTCCAGCTAATCTGAATGGAAAGTTGTGCTGTTATTTCCTTCACTCTAGAATGCATCTTTGTATTTTATATTTCCAGTTTTTGTCCTATGACTTGATTGATCTCCCAAGATGCTGTGCAGCATGAAGATCAGACAGCCAGTCAGGATTTAGAATCGATGAACAGACATTAGATTCATAATCATATTGCATAAGCATGGCAAAGACCCCCTTCACAGCCTGATGATTGACACCCACTTTTAGCTTTCACTAGGATTGGACCTCTGCCCTTTTGGTTACAGAACATTGTAGGAAGAAAAGCACTGACTTGGCCTAACGCCTGTAAGTCTCTCTAGCATTAGTGAGCAGTCCTTGCTTGTTTATCTTAAAAACAAAGCAAGAGTACACACACTCCACAGACTCCCTTCCCAGGACAGTGAGCCAATATATGCTAGCTAGCCGACTAGCACTGTAGCATGCTGCATGATGTCATAGTGCTGTCGGGAAGAAACAGGTGCGGAGCCTTGGCATTAAAATGGCAGGACTTGACCCTGTCCCCGGGGACATGCAGGGTGAAGGATCACTGTTTAAATAAACACAACCACATGAAAAGAACCACAGACACGTATAGCCATGTGCACGCAAATATCATCATAAACAACAGTCACACACACAAATGAAAATGCACATGAAGCACATGCTCATTCATGGGTACAGCTGGTACAGATACACAAGAGCCTCGGCTCTGAAGATAGAAGTTTGACCAATGTTATTAGCATTTATCAAAACTATTATCAAAGCTATTTGCTCCTGTTTTTGTCAACTTCTGTGAAAGAGGTTTCCCATAATAATATAGCACCTTTACCATGTATTGTTTTTCTCTCTTTTCACTCTTTTGTGTTCTTCTTTTTGATTGATTGAAGAATGTATTAGAAGTTTGCATAGGAAAAGGTACAGTTTTATATACACTCGTACAAAGTCAACTAAAAGGACATGCTCAGGAAAGCATGTGGCTTATTTCTTTTTTCTTTTAGATAGTTAGTAGGACACTCGTGATATTGCAAAAAATGTCACAGTGCTCTGGCTCAGTATGTAGTTATGTAGGGTTTAATAAAAGGCTATACTCAACTTCCCTAAACCCTGATGGTGTTGCACTAAGAATGATGCTGCAATACATAAATGGCCCCCTGCACACTGATGAAACACTGTGTACCTTACTCAATCCTGCATCTTTTGAATCATCTGACTTTGTGGAAGTAAAAAAAGTTAGACCAAGTGTTGGTCTAACTGGTTCACTACTAATATCGAAGTATTATATTGTTTTATCATAAATATCCTTTTCTTTTTCATTTAATTATCATTCAATAATGAGGCTAGAACAAAAGTTTGACGTCAAAAAGAGACCAAGGTCAGTTCTTGCTGTGAGACATGCCCATGGAGGCACACTAGAACTCTTATGCTGGGAGAATCAATGCACCCGTAATTAGAGACATGTTGTAGCATAGCTTATTGTGTTTAGCATGGCTCTAACCATACACAGGGTTAGGGATTCCATTCCCACTGGGGCCACCCATCCCATGCTAAATATACATGCAGTTACAGTAATGTAAGGCACTTGGATGAGAAAAGCTTCCAGCAAACGGCATTCTGTGTTATAGAACGGCAGATATTACCATGTCCACGCTATGTGACAGCGTTTTGATCTCACACAGCCTTCCAGTTATGTAACCAGTACTTCCTGTTTTGAGATGACAGCGCAACAGGGCCCACTTCCTTTTCCCCACTTTATCTCAAAGCTGACGGGTCTCCCTCTAATATCATTTGCTTTCTCATTTCCTCTGCCTTTCTTTCATTTATTCCCCTTCCCTCACTTTCTTTCACAGCTCTTTGATGAGTATCGTCATGTACATGCACACATACAAAGAGAGACTTGGCACAGAACGTTGCCACTTGACACTGAAAAAAGGTGTTTTGAAACAGGAAGTGTCTGCAACACAGCTCACACCCTCTGATGTAGCGTTTAAAAAAAAAAGAGGGGAAAAAGAGAAGAACCAAAGGAGGAAATAAGTATGTGAGTGAGTGAGAGAGAGAGAAAGAGAGAAAGACCAGGTCTACTTCTTCTCAACCCAACGCCGTCCCTGCAGTGTGTTTATTTACATTAATCTGGACACTCTCCCATGTGGATGGACTGGGAAAACTAGTAGACAATAGGACGACGGTGCGGGGTGGGGGGGCAGAGCGTAGAATCGCTACTTTGCTGCCATCGTTTGCCTTTCGCTGAACGTCCACTTACCGTGTCTTTCCCCTCTTCTTTCCCCCCTGCCGCCCGTCCTGTCTCTCCCCATGCAGTGCTCCAGCTCAAACTTCAGCAGAGACGCACACGCGAGGAACTGGTCAGCCAAGGGATCATGCCACGTAAGTCTCTCTATTTGATCATCGCTCTGCTTTCACTGTCAGACACGACCGATGACAAGCTGAATTGAGAATGCATTGTTCGCATTGCATGCAGACACACTCTGACCGCTCTCTATGTCTTCAGTCTACGACGTGTTAACCATAGGAATGAATAGGGCTGAGGAAACAGACCATACAGTAACATTATTATTGTTACTTTATCCTTTTGCAACACTGGATTTGACAATGTATGTACAGAGCCTATTACACCTCAGTTTACCTACCAACTAGATATTTACAATACAACAGGACCGTCACATGAAGAATGGCTACAATGTATATTAGAATGGTGTTACAGCCATGCCACCCATGGCCACTACTGACCACCATTTGGCTCATTAACATAGTAATATAATTATACCAAAAACAGACCAGTAAACGGTATTGTGAGTCAGTATCATGGTAATAATCGTAAAGCTGTAGTGAGAATCAGCTTTAGATCCATATAGGTCAGTGTGCTGCTGCACCACGCTGAGGTCAAACCATTAAGCCATTACTATGTTGCATACACTTTGTTACATAATACTCTCTGATCTACAGTACATGTGTGACCCTATTGATTCATGCGCTAAGCAGGTCATTTGTTTCGCTATATGTTGCTGTTGTATTTATACATCACCCATGAAGGAAAGTGTTTCAGACTTTCACAAATATCTGCAGATCTACGAGATGTAGGCCAGTTTAGCCTGAGCGTTTGCGCTCCTCCTTCCACGATGTCTTGGTCTTTATCAGTGCATTTGTATTATCTGTGCGTCATAGCTTTTCCCTCATCTATGTGTGACAGTTTAAGTTTTTGCCTCATCTGTCTGTAAATGTAAGTGTGTTCTCGTGTTCTCTGTGTGTCACTTTGTGTTATCAAACAAGGCAGCTACTGTAGCTTCCTCCTCACCAGTATGTACTTCCTGTTTCAGGATTCTGTTAGACTGAAGACAAGAATTCAGTGTCTCATTCAGTTTCAGTATGTGTGTTTGTTTTAAGAAGGCAAACATGTTCCTCTGTTGCAGAGCTAGACCATAGTTGGGAACAGGTCAAAACAATGGCTGATTATTTTGCCAACGTGTAGTAGTGATTCAAGATCTACTCGCCAACCACAGCCTTGCTAATTTGCGGAAATCTACTCTCTGATGTTGAGCAAGTTGGTTCATCAGCCACGGACTTGGCCACTTGCCTAAAAGAATGGGCTAGCTATGAAAGAATGTGGAAGATATTCAGACAGTCAAGGGCATGTTTGTACTGGGTAATCTATTGTGCTTTCCAACATTTGGTTGTTGAGTGGTTGCTAATTATAGTAAACGTTTCACCTTATTTCAACTATTTCGGTAGATACACTGTTTCTAAAGCAGTGGGTCAGATCCAAAGGTGATTTGCCAATACTTACAGTAAATGAGGCTTAATAGATAAGTATTGTTGACTTTGTCATTAACTTGAAATGAGCTCACAGTGTGAAACCATTTGAGTGTTTAATTATTGTGTGCTCCTGCGTTCTGCTTTGCAACAGGTGCCTGACGGAAAGGTTTGTCGAACAAGGGCAAAGACGGAGAGAAACTCTTGTGTGATGGAGTTAAAATGCAAAGAGGAAAAGACCGACAGAGGGGTAGAGAGACACTAGAAGGAATGGCGAGAAAGTGTGTGATGGAGAGAGACAGAGGACTTTGTAAGAGATTACCACAGAGCCTGATGTCTCTGTCCTAGCAGAAGGCTTTACAAACAGCCCTTGTTTTGGCTATTGCCCCAGAGCACAGCAAAGTACAGCAAAGCCTATTTAACTGTCAAGGCCCTGGTGAGTTATTGCACTGTAAAGATCATATGAACTACACTCGCATTTAGAGAGCAAGAGGAGTAGTCTAGGCTGTGACACAGTTTGGCCTTGGGAAGGATTTTGTGAGTGCGTGCGTGCGAACCATAAACCAATTGTTAGGTGTTCCTATAGTGGTAGCCATGGTAGAAGTCACCTTACTGTAGTGTACTGTACTGTATATTTATTCAGTAATGCTACTGAATACGGTGGTAGACAAATTGCTACATCGCTAGTTTCGCTACATCTGTCCATAAAAGGCACAAGGGAGGATGCCATATTACCAGCAATGGTTTACTGATGTTTCCTGTGTTGTTTTTTAAGCAAGTGGTAAGAACTTGGACTTCTGGACAATGGCTGTATTTGTACTGTAGTGAATAGTCTTGGGGTCATGGCCCAAATAGGAAGAGAGTGGAAGGCCTCAGTAGGCTGGGATGAAAGGTCATGACCTACACGCACATTTTCCCCTTTTGCTGGTTCTACTGCTGCTAGACTGACCCACAGATGACCCACTGTTCACACAGACAGGCTGACTGTCACATACAGTCAAAACATTGATTGATTGAGGAGTTTATTATAAGTTTGCATTGGAAAAGGTACATGACAGTACAGTTAACGGGTACAAGGTCAACTAAAAGGATAAACACTGCAAGAAAGTCTCCGGGCTTTGGAGCTGCCTCTGGTGTTGTAATTGTGAACATCCTTGACGTTTTGGAAGTATTTTGTCAGATACTGTACATGGGTATCTTCATCTTAGTGGTGTAGTGTATCTTGTGCACCAGGCCCATTGCAAGATACTGTACTCACCGTATGAGCCACCCCACACTTGAAAAGTGACCAGTGGTAAGATGAGCCCGAGATGGAAGGTTAATTAGAAGCCTAATCGGTTTGTTTTGGGCTGTTTGGAGCCTTGTTTTTAAGGCATGTGTGGCACATAATTAATGCTGAATGAATAGTCTACAAGCTACAAGCTGTTAGCACCGCCAATTATTGCTAACTTCCACAAAGAAACTGAGTGATACAAAAGATATTGAAAGCAGAGCCAAGGGGATGGGCCAGGAGATATTCAGGGTCACATTGAGTCATACAGTATAGAAAGCCTGCAGAGTGAATGTGTGTCTTGTATGACACAAGATGGAGAGTTAACTAGGACAGTAGACTTCTCACAATGGTTTCTTCTGTTGTCTGGAAGAAGGTCATTAGATGTATGCTTTCTATTGAGTGCAGAACACATTTTGTTTTGTTAACTAAATGTTGCTCTGTTCTAGTCCCAACAGCAATATGTACAGTTAAGCCTGTCACAATTAGTACATAATCGTCTAATTACTATTATTTGAGATGATAACAATTATTTTGCATAATTGTCATAATCTTTTGCACGTTGAAAAATTTTCATACTGTACATCTTCAAATATTTAAAAGTTAAGTATATTTAAGTTGTCTGCACTGTGCCACATTTGATTGCGAAGCCACACAAATTACATTTTTATTCATGTGTTCCAATGTTCAATGCCAAAAACACAATTAAGTCGTTAATCACAATTATTTGTGTGACAATTAACCGTAAACGTAATTTTGTAATCGTGTCAGCCCTTTGTACAGCATGTTTTCAAATGTTCTGACCTGATGCATGCAGCAGGGACCTCACTTTGTCCATGTTTGGTTGTGTGTCCTTTCCTCCGAGTTTCATACTGGCTGCCTGACATACAGGAACCCAGATGTATCCCTCAGTGGAGCTTGAAAAACAGATGATTTATTTTTCTCAGCTCTACTTCTTCCATAAAGAATGTGTGTATATAATGACTAAAAACAGAAGTCAAGCGATAAAACCCTGCAATAACAGAAGATGGGAAGGAGAAATAGATTCTGTATTTGTGCAGGTGTGATTTAATTTAAAAGCAAACATTAGGGTTTATCTCACTGCAAAATAAACAAAAGATGGGCCAAAGAAAGAAACACAATAACTCACCTATGCTCCCATGCACTCTCGCGCTTGCACACACAGACACGCGCCACGCACACTTGCCTGAGCAGGTAGACGGAGGTTACTTAGGGGTGCGTGATGGTGATAAATGTAGATATTCCTTCCCACTGACAGTCTACAAATCAGGTCACTGTCTCTTCCTCACCTACTCTCCTTAAAATATCTGACTGGGAGTCTCTCTGCCACCCCTCCCACCCTGACTACTGTATCAGAGTTTAAGATTCCCTTCTGCTCTCTGCAGAATCAGGCAGCTCTGTGTGTTGTATGCGTGTCCTTGTATCATCTGTACTATTAGCAGTATGTTGTTTTTCTGTTTGTCTGATTCTCAATGACATAACCGGTAACACGTTTCAAGAGTAGACCTTCGGAGCCACTGGAGCCCTATTTTCTTTTCATTATTTCCAAAGTAGATCTACAAGCACACATCGCTTCGCGACGTGTGATATGACGCGCTGTGAGCCCAAGTGGTTAATGTGAACGGTATCGATCAATAATGATATTGCTGTTCTGCTACTGAAAGATGTTCACACACACACAGAGCCTCCGACCAAACCTAACTCTGGCACATCGGAGTGTGTGATTGTTTTTTCACCTCCAGGACACATCCCTTTACTGTCTTGTTCAGTACTAGCCAGTTCTGTTTTCAATGTGTGTTCCTCTATAGCTGCCGTCTGTTCTCACATTTACACCAGCTCAGAGAAGGTCCACATACAAGCTGTTCATCATCATCATCTCTCCTTCTCTGTCATCTTCTTATTGTGTTGTTACTGTCCTTCAATACAGCACTGAAGAGCCCGGCAGCCTTTCACGAGCAGAGGAGAAGTCTGGAGAGAGCCAGGGTGAGTGTTTAGTAAAGTAGCAGGGTGTATTTCATTCATGCAAACCTATAAGTAGGTTTGCATAAATGGCTGCAGACCAGTCAAATGGAAGTAATTTGGACTAAATCAATATCGCACGCAGCATTCTTTTATTCGCATTTCATTTCCTGTTCAATGACAAATCAATTAGCAACATGTTGCTATATGAGGCAAAAGGTGCAACAGAATAATTTTCCTTCCCCAAATCATAATTTATACCCAACATCAGAACAACAAAGAAAAAAGAATCCTGGATTGTCATTTTTACTATAGCTCTTTGTCCCTACTAAATTGACATTGACAACTTGTTGGAGGAAGTATGTGGTGTCAACTGATATGTCTCTGAAATGCAAACCCTTTTTGCTCCCAGCTGTTCCACCTCTAATGTCACTTTTTTCTAACCCTCATTCTTCTATCTGGCCTTTATCTCCTCTCATCACTCTTCCCTCTTATTCGCTCCCTATTCCTTCATCTGTCTTCCCTCCCCATGTGTCGCCCCATTCTTCAGCCGATGTCTGTGCAAATAGCAAACGTTCCTGCACACATGCTCTTTAATATCATTGTTATGCTTAATGTTGCATTTTGATTGGGTGATTTCCATGCAAGCTGTGATTGCTGTAACCCTCATAACCCCCTGACCATCTCCGTCCTCAGACGGAGGACTACCTGAAGAGGAAGATCAGGAGTCGTCCTGAGCGCTCTGAGCTCGTCAGGATGCACATCCTGGAGGGTGAGTGTCAGACTCACACAGTGCCTCCCTCAGGGCAGCTAGGGAATTACACTACTATCTCTGTGGGCCTTTCCCACACAATGTGGTTTGCGCTGCGTTGTTTGGGGGAGTCACAGAGGACAATGCAAAATAAGTTTTGAAAACTGCTAGAGTGACTAGATCAGTACATGACCTCATCTACCATGACAAATGGTAAGAGGCCTGGCTCCCTGGCTTGGAGCCGGGCATGGAATGTGGGTGCCCAGTGGGTCACTTTTGGTAAGCAGAACTGGCTCTGTGGGATGAACGGAGCTCGCTGCGTGTGCGCTTTGTGTGATGCATGGCTCAAGCCACTGGAAATAATGGATTCCAGAGCACAGCGCGGTACCATTGTCATATTCTGTGTGAAAGGTCCTTTAGACTTACCTTTTTAGTGAGAAGGATGCAGTGACATAATATGATCATCCAATGGGGATAATTCAGACATACATTGTGAAATGTTGATGGTTTATGGTTTTCATTTGATAACCAAACTTAAAATAAGAAAACTGCATTGGAGGAGGTGAATGGTTGGGGAGTGTGTTTGTGACGGCTTTCTGTCTCTTCTGAGCAGAGACGAACGCAGAGCCATCCCTGCAGGCTAAGCAGCTGCAGCTGAAGAGAGCCCGGTTGGCCGACGATCTCAACGACAAGATATCACACAGACCGGGTCCCATCGAGCTGGTCCACAAAAACATCTTGCCTGTCTTGCCTTCCCTGCAGAACTCACTCCTGGGTAGGAGAAACCGTCGATATGAAATCGTCAAATGCACTTGCAAACCAGGCGAATTGCACTAACACAAAACTGTTTATCACATATACGTATTCCCACACTGAAGTGTCTTGTTGTGGTTGGTACACGAATGAAAATACAAACAGTGGTATACACTTGAAGTTGTGCAAACTTGTTTAGTCTGTATATGTGCACACATATGCAACACTTGACCGCACATCCTATACTTGCTGTTGCAAAATTCAAACATGGGTATAATGTGTTGAAACGCGGTGTGCATGCAGACACGCACAGAGACATACATAACTAGAGCTATAGGGTCCTGTAAAATGAACAAAAACATACAATACATAATTAAAGTTAAAACAAAAAAAAAAACTATTAAATGTAATAAAAACATAACAATTACACGTTAAATAAATTGCTTAACGGTCCACTCCACCAAATATCATGTATTGTGTGTCTTATACTCTTGGATTACCTATTGTACTGGAAGATCAAACATATGCATGGTTTATGGATATGGAATTCTAAAGTAGGAACGAGCAAAGAAAAACTAATGTAAAGCTATGTTTAACTTAACGATAGCCAGAAGGCCTTAGTCATAAGACCAGAGACATCTCACATTGTCAAGGGGATTCAATCATTTGCAAATGTAAAGTGGCTTCAGTCCGTGTAGTGCTAGGGGAGGAAAAGGATTCTAAAATAAAGTCTACATTCAATAGGATGTGGCCAACACTGGTGTGATATGTGACCTGCATTGTGTATCGGTTAGGTTTCTAGCAGCTTTATTTTGAACCAACTGTCATCGAGACATAGAGGAGCGGCTCAGGGTTGTAAAAAGTGTGTTGCATGACGAGATGGGATGAAACAAAAGCAGGAATGTAAACGGATTCTCATGATTCTGTCAAGTTGCACCATTCTAACAATGTCACAATATCTACTACATGTAGAAACTAGCAGACTTTAGAAACACTGTGGTAGTTGTATAACAGTCATTTGCCAACCCTATTTTGATTCATGCCAATTATAACGATAACGATTAAAAATGTAGTGGTAAAATTTAAGTGGATGGTAGCATCCACATCACAACGATAAAGCCGTCATAATTGATTAACGCCGACATATCGTTATCTTTATCGCGTCCGGTGGGAATGAGCCTTTACTCTGATTTACACCCTACCTTCTCCGAAAACGTTAATATTAAGTCCATATATGTATATGGATATATATTAATAAAATAAATAAAATGTCCATATACAGTATGGGCATTCCCAGATGGTGCCCTGTTAGGGTACCCCCTGTTAGGGTTTTGACATAACATTGTTGACTATTATGCAGGGGTCTCCATATATGGGTAACTGGTCCGATATACATCACTGGCCAGATGGCCAAGAATTGGCACGACCTTGCATGTCTCCCTGAGTCGTCTTACTAGTTTGTTGGTTTCATATGGTTGGTCGTGGTCTATCATTTGCTATACTACATATTAGTATTTCCAACCTCTCACAGATTCTCCAAAGGGAGCTGGTGGAGAGAGCTCTTCATTGGACGAGGATAGCAGCGATGCCCTGTCACCGGACCAGCTGACCAATCACGACTCTCCACTGGGCTCGGTCTCTCAGCTGTCCCCATGTCCCATGCTAACCCAAAATGGAGACATGTCCCCCACGCAGGTATGGATAAGCTCCATTGACACTGCTTATGGTTTAAGCAAGAGGCAGTGTATTTAGTTTTTGATGATCACCATGATCCACTCTTGCTTTAACAACTAACCAGTGTAATATTTTCTCAGTTCCTCACGCAGGCCCCACCACCACCACCACCCCCTCCGCCTCCTCCCTCAGTGACCAATGGCTCAGACTCCTCCCCTCCCCAGAAGCTGACCAATGGGACAGCGACCCTGGCACACTCCCGCCCTGCAGGACAGACCAAGGTAAGTGAGGTTCACATGCAAAAAATGTTATTTGTGCTGTAGCGAACGGGTGACACAGTAGCAAGAACATTCAAGAGATAAATAAGAAAAAGAGGTTGCCTCATGCTCTGATGAAGGGTCATAACCAAAACACGTAAGCGTTCTTTGTTGGTGTGTGCCAATAAAAAAGTGGAAATGGGAGTACTTTGTCCTGCACCGATTTAAAGTTTTGGATGTGCTACCTTTTTGGAATTTGGAATTCCTACGTTTTATATAAACATTCAAGGGATGTTTCCTGTCCTCGCCCAGTCGTATTCTGGTTCCCTGTACTGACAGACGGACAGTACAGGGAAGCAACAGTAGAGAAGGCGTTGGCAGGAATTGATCCCTGGCTAGCAGGTGCGATGTTTCAGGGACAGTCGTCCGTGGGCATCGTGCAGCAACATGTTGACATGTACAGTATGATGACATAAGTAAACACTGACACATTCACAGTGACAAAGGGTCCTCCCTCCCTCCCTCCTCCACATTCTGTCTGCTGGCTGTAACTGTCTTATTCTCTCACCCAAACAATCCAGCGTGGAACATGAGCTTGTTTTGAAGGGAGGGTGGGAGGGGAACAGGGAGAAATTAATACAGTTGACATTAATTTGAGTCCTATTTCCACATTTGACATTTGAAAATAATAATGTGAACTTTTAGATCTGCTTCTTTGTCCCCCTTAGACATGGCTAACCTCCATTTGTGGACAATATGTACAGGGCATACAGTTTGCACTTACAGTATATCTCCTAGTTTATTTTACTGCACCCTCCTGTTTCTCTCGTTCTCTATCTATCTGCCCATCTTTCACTAAGTCCACCTCTCTCTCACTGGCTCTCTTTGCCTCTCTGTTCTCAGGCTCAGTCCAAATCCGGTTCAGATCGTCCTCCCCAGAGACCCAAGAAGCCCAAGGACAACAAACCCAAGGTCTGCATTAGTTGACCGTTACACATTAGTTCTAAGGAATATCATGTACAATTATAATGGTAAACGGTAGAAATGAAAATGTTTTTTTTGCAGCTATTTCACCACGTCATGTTTGGTTATTGTTGTTGTACCTCTGCAGTTGAAATAAAAGCAGCACGTTTCATTTATCATTCCTTTTTCTATAGAATTATACCAATAAGTGAGGCAGTAATATATACATACAGTAGTGTCATTATCATACTCACTGTGTCCAGATAAAGAAGCTGAAGTACCACCAGTACATCCCTCCAGACCAGAAGGCCGACAAGGAGCCTCCTCCTCTGCTGGACTCCTCCTATGCCAAGATCCTCCAGCAACAGCAGCTCTTCCTCCAACTCCAGATCCTCAACCAACAACAGCAGCACTACAACTACCACACCATTCTGCCCGCGCCACCCAAGTGAGTGACGCTCCTCCCACGCTATGCTTCACATCGCTGCCCGCCATTTCCCAGAGCTGCACCATGCTTATTCCATTCGGTTCAGTATGGTTTGCTCAAATCAGACCTGGAATTATTTTGTACTTTAGCTGTTGAAAAATACCAGATATACAAGCTCCGGAGCTTGTAGGTCTGCTATTTTTGAAATCTTTGAATACCGCTATATATTTTTCAAAGCAAACTTTTGTAACTCAAATCTCTGCTTCTGGCGGTCCCTGGAACAACATATTTTGAGAAGGGGGTCCGTGGCCAAATACATTTAATTTTGGGTGTCCTATCCATGACATGAAAAAAATTGAAAACCACTGATTTAGAAGAAGGATTTAGAAGACATAAAATCTAATGCAACACAGATGCGTTCCAGGTCTTGGGTTAAACTAGTTTGACATAAGTAACGTTGTCGGTGACTATTGCTCCATTGTTAGGATCCAGAAAAGCATGTTTGTGTGTGATCCATCTCTGAATGCATTTCTATTCTACCATCTACTGTACCCTTTGATTGATGTTTTGGACCAGTCATTTGAGATGAAAGTAGGAAAGAGTACCTCCTCTGGCCCTGACTGATTTGAACCTTAAACAGTCTGTGCATCATTTTCTGGGGGGTGATGGTAAGAGCTGGGCTTAATGTAAAAAAAAAAATTGCCTGGCCCTAGTGTATTAGCCTAGTGTCTCATGTTGGTGTGAGGGAGTCATTTGCTTTGTCTTGCCATTCCTAAAGTTCAGTTTGAAGCTCTGTTATCATAACTGCCTCTGTTCTTGAAGTAGCTTGTTCAGTAGGTTGTTCCTAGTCTCCTGAGGGCATGGAGTCTGTGTCAACAGTCAGGAGCAATGTATTAACAAGAGTTAATCTCTGCTCACTTAGCATTCTCTGACTGTTAAGCCAGAAACTTTAAACCAAGATTTGATTTACCCTACCTTTAATATATACATTATTTCACCACAATTAAAAATAGATTGATGTCAAAGTGATTGTTCAAAAGTATGTGTTGGTATAAGCCACTACTGTAACATTCTTCTCTTCCATGGAGAATTGTGTGGGTTTTTAGCTTAAGTTATTCTGCATTCATATTTGTCTTCAAAGGACAAGTATTTCCTGGCCCTCTGGTTTGACCATTTATAAATGTATATCTGGCATCTGTTACACACTGTACTGTGTTTCATGTCCATGATGTGACCCCTAGGCTATCCATAGGGAATATTCAGTCAGTTATATGCCGTTCATTCTCCATCTCTCTCCTCAGACCACCAGCTGAACAGTCTGCACCAACCACCGCCGGCGCCTCCCCCTCCCGCAGCGTTCCCACGACGACTGCCCCAACCCCCTCAAGTCAGAGCGGAGCCAGTCGTCAGAGCCAAACCCCAGTGGGAGGAGCCAAACCAGGCACTCTGCCAGCCAAACTGGATGAGTTCAAAGTAAGTTCAGACAAAGACACTCTTCACTTTGGGGTCTTGGACTGTGTTCTGAAAGTTAGGGATTCATTATGGTGTCATTAAGCACTTTAAGGTCCCTGATTATTTTTTTTTACCTAAACCATAATGTTGGAAGTGTGTGGAAAATCTGGAAATACTCTTAGATAAATGGAGTTGCTCTGTAGTAATTTCTTTAAGAAATAAAATAAATAGTTTTGGTCAATCAGCTTTTCTCTTCTCTTCCAGGTTGCCGAGTTGAAACAGGAGCTGAAGCTGCGTGGTCTGACCGTCTCTGGCACCAAGAACGACCTTTTAGAGAGACTTCGGAACTACCAGGAGCAAAATGGAGGTGGCGCGGCCACCACTGCAGTGTCCAAACACGGTGCATCGACCCACACCACTACCACCACCACATCCACGGCGACCGTGACTGCCACTACTGTCACCCACCAATCGGGAGAAAGCGGAACTAGAATACCGTCGTTCTCATTGTCTCAGACTACTGTTCCCGGGCGAGTCATGCGTTTTGGTAGCACCAGCTCCAGCCCGCCGGTTTCTCCGTGCCCTTCAGACCGCTCCCTGGCCGGCATGAGTCCGGATGAGACCAGCTCTAACGGAGACATGTTTGGAGAAATGGTGAGTCATTTTTATACACTCTCTTCATGAGGCTAATTGCGATATTCGGCTAACTAGTGGAGTATGTCTCACTGACTCACACGACGGGAACAACATGGCCTCACATTCAGTGCAGCTACAATATATACAGTAGATACTTTAGATTAAAATGTGCAATTTAACAGCAAGTATAAGAATAGACTTTTTACTTTAAGTTACTTGTTTTCTTCCTTGTTGGATGGTTAGGCACAGCTAGTCATGCTATTAATGATACAGCTACACTAGAAACCTTTTTTTTCCTCTTCCCTCCCTCAGGTGAGCTCTCCTCTTACACAGCTGACTCTTCACCCCTCACCCCAGAACTCATCCAGCATACAGCTACCCTCCCACTCGCATTGCCCGGTCAAAGAGGAGAATCAGGGTTGTAGTCGGAGCTCCTGTAGCCTCTCCAGGCCTTCGCCCACCACTGGCCCCTCGCCCACACGGCTGAAGGCAGAGCCTTCAGCTGGGACGCCGATGGACACGTCCTCCCAGGACAAGGACCAGATGCTCCAGGAGAAGGATAAGCAGATTGAGGAGCTGACCAGGATGCTGAGGCAGAAACAGAAGCTGGTGGAGACCCTCAGGTCTCAGCTGGAGCAGGGGAAGATGGCAGGGAAGGACGGAGGAGAGAGGAATGGAACGGCGGCCCCCGAGGTCAAAGTGCAGACTACCATCAAAGCCTCGGCCATCCAGCCACCGACGCTCCCCAACGGCATGCTGGTCAGAATCAAGAAGGAGCCGGAGACGGCAGAGGAAAGCATGGAGGGGGTGACAGACGAGGCCCAGGGCAGGAAGTTGATCGCGCAGACCCAATGCTCCCAGGAGACATTGCAAAGACTCCAGCAGATCCACCGCCTGCAGATCCAGCAGGCCGAGCTGCAGAAACAACAGCAGCAGCCGCAACTCAAACGGCAAGTTCAGACGCCATCGCAGCAGCAGAAAACAACAGAGGCCAAGCCACTCTCCCAAAGACCACAACAGAGCCAACAGAAAACGGAAGCCCAGATCCTTCTCCAACAGCAGCAGCAGCTGCATCAGCTCATTATCCAGCAGACGCAGCAGAAACAACTCCTGGCCCAGCAGAAAGTGGCTCAGCAGAAGCTGGCCCAGCAGAACCAGCTCAAGCAGACCCCGAATCAGCTCCAGCAGGCCCAGCAGAACCACCAGAGGAACCTGATCCAGCTGAAGCAGGTCCAGAACCAGACCCAGGCGTTGACGGTGCAGAAAGCTGGGGGGAGCAGCCAGGCCAGCAACAAGAAGCAGCAGAAGGTTCCGCAGAAACAACCGCAAGTCACTGCCCAACAGGTAGAGCTGGAGCCTGGGACAAACAATGTTATTAGCACATTTTGAGCATAGTAACTGAAGTAAGTCTAGACTTTGAGTACTTAGAAAAGCTTTATATAAACCTGAGCTATTATTATTATTAGACTACGTGTTGGAGTATTGTAGGTACCCCCCAAAAAGAAAGAAACCGGCAGGTCCTTTTATAATTGTTCTTATGTTGCTCTCTCCAGGTGACACCAATTAGCATCGGCCAACAAAATGGCACTAACATCCCCACTCAGACCATTTCATTGGACCTCCTCAAGGCCAATGGCGCACCTACCTTGGTCATCGATGGCAACGGCAACCACTACTTGATCGCACTGACCAATCACACCACTGAAGGTCAGAATGGATTGTGCTCATTGGGCAAAACCAATGGACGCATCACACTGCAGGTAACGCATGACATACTTGTCATTGATATGGAAATTGACTACTCATAGAAATTATCTTTATAAACCTTTGAAATGTATGTATATTTTTGAGAGTATTTTTTTTTTACCCTTTTAATTTTCAGCAGCTATTTTCCTTAACAATAACTTAACTGATGCTATTATTTTAGTGGAACAATACTCTCTTTATTAAGCACTTAGCTAACTGTCCGTCATACTGTCGTCCTGTTTTCAGAGATTGCAGTCAACTCCAAGCAAACTTCCAAGCCAAACAGCAATTGACGTCCCCAGCACTGTAACCCAATCAAAGGACGAAATGCAGCCAGAGCCTGACAGTCAGCCTATCAAAAAGGTAGATGATGCACCCATCTGCCCATGTCACCCAAACTGGCCATGGCTTGTATCGTGCCAGTATCTTGCTCATGTGCCAGCCCTAGAATCTGTGTCAAACCTATATCTATCCAGAAAACACAGAACTAGTAGGGCATATACTGTACAGTTTAATAACAAACTGAAATATTTTTTTGATTTGATTGTATTAATTCATGCTTGCTTGCAGTGGAGCCAGGGTCCCACTGACAAAACTGCAGAACCTTACAATTCACACATGACAATATAAAAAGATAAGCTACATACAAACTGTTCATAAAGTTAAAATATTTCAGGGCAGCAGGGCAAAGACATGTAGCAGTTGTGGTCCCTGTAATATTTTAACTTTATAAATATAATTGCCAGATCATATTTGACGTCATTTTGCAATCTTTTTTTTGTGTGTGTTTCATCTTTCTGTCCCCTCACTCAGGTTCAGAAAGCAGGTCTACACTTGGACACCAATGGTTTGCCAGAACCCAGCCTGTCAATCTCTGCTCCGCCCAGTCTGCAGCCTTTCACTGACGATGCGTCAGATTCTGAAAGCCAAAGCGCCATAATCTCCTCTCTCAAGGTAACGGATGAACACCTACCTCCTCATTACATCCTGAACGTCAGTCTCCCCCCATTTCACCTTCACTTTTCATTAGGGGTGCACTGACATTTTACATACATACATAATCAACAAGTTAACAATCTAATCAACACCCTTGTACGATGGAGTATAAATTAAACTCCATTTGCGCATTGTAATTGCCTATTTGGTTGTCAAACAACTGTTGTGCAGTCACTGATGGGCCATAAGTAAAGATTGTGCAGGATGATCTTAGGATACATTTATGCTATTTCAGGGATGGACAGCTTAATCTAAAATGACAAAATAAATTGCAATTGTAAAAAGAAAAGAAAAAGAAAAGAAAGAAATTACCATGTCAAGAAAATGGTATCGGTGCACCCCAACTTTCCAGTCATTTCCTCAACACTGTCTGTAAACTATCGTTGATACTCTCTTCTCTTTCTCTACCCCTCCTTTCTCATTTCATCACTCCATCCTCACAGAGAGAGGATGTGTGTCCACCTTATGACCGACACACACTGTTCACCCCTCCCTCTCCCAAACCCACCTCATCTATTTCCACTCAGCGCCCCAAAGTATGTCCTGGGAAACACCTTGTCCTTGGTCCTTTGCTCTTTTCTCACCATCTGACAGTTTCTTGGTCCGTCTCACAAGCCTCATGCATGATAGTTCTTTAACCCACATATTGTGTATGATTATTTCATGCTTTAACTATTGAAAAATAGCAGATATACAAGCTCACAGCGCGGCTGCGAGCTTGTAGATCTGCTATTTTTGAAAAATCATGAAAATGAGAATTTTGACCTGATTCTATAAGTGTCTTTTGAATCCTACGTTTTTTTGAAAAACCTATGTTTCTATGTCAGCAATCTGGCTATAGCCATCGTCAAAGAAAAAGTGCTTTTCACTTAACTGGAGCTTAGTTAGTCTGTTCTTGAGACTACTATGTCAGTGGTTCTCAAACTTTTTCATGTGAAGGACCCCCAAATATGTATTTGGCCACGGACCCCCATCTCAAAATATTTAGTTCCAGGGACCACCCAGAAGCAAAATATGAGTTACAAACGTTCGCTTTGAAAATACATTATATTCAAAGATTTGCACACATTTTCACGACTTTTTCAAAAATAGCAGATCTACAACTCGGTGCCGCGCTGTGAGCTTGTATATCTGCTATTTTTCACTGGTTAAAGCATTCAGTAATTCTAGGCCTAAATGGGTTAAATCATTGCACCTTATGAATCAGGCCCACTTTATGTGTCAGTAAACAAGCATGATCTCCTGGCAGAGATGATAAAAATGTATACAGCCAGGGCTAATTGTGCAGCCCTGCTCCTGTGTTGAAAAAGCGATGATATTAACTGCTGAAGTATTGGTGTTGTTTGGATGCGGTGCATGTCTGCTACATGGCCTCGACAGTGTGGATGTTGGGTTTTGTTGATTGGGAGAACACTTTAACTCTGCATTAGGGCTGTCACAATTATTACATAATCGTCTAATCGTGATTATTTAACATAATCGTGATTATTTTTCATAATCGTCATAATCGTTTCCATGTCAAAAATAGTGGAAATAGCAGATCTACAAGCTCACAACGCGTCGCATCGCGACGCGTTGTGAGCTTGTAGATCGGCTATTTCCACTATCAATGTTCTTTTTTAAGTATAAAGTTGTCAAATATGTCAAGTAATTTCTTTGTATATTTAGCTTATGTGTCATATCTACCATGTGTAACTTCAAAGCCTACAAGCCAAACAGAAATGTAATTGTCAACGACAAAAACACAATTAAACCGTTAATCGCAATTATTTGAGAGAAAATTAATAGTCATGTAAAATGTCATAATCGTGACAGCCCTACTCTGCATTTTGACATTGTTCATTTGACGTTTTAATTTCTGGGTGGTGTATGCTGTGTGTTGTAATGCGCATGAATTGGTGTGTTGGTTGGTGTGAGCCTGGTTGGTAATGCAGCTATTTGCTAATGCAGTGTTCTGTTCTTTGCAGGAGAACGGTCTGAGCAATGAGCAGATGGACGATCTGTTCGACATTCTCTTAAAGAGTGGAGGTAATGACCCGGCATGTGCACCAGCATATTCCTAAACTAATTCACACATTACGTGTAGCTTGAAGGAACACATCACAAGTAAATTAAAGGTTATCCAAAAGTAAAATCTTCACTGTCACTTTAACTGTATATAGAATGTCTAAATTCTATACAAAAACATCTAACCTCATTTTTGTTATAATATATACAAGGGTAACATGTATGAGTACATAGCCATTAGCCATATACATACTATCATGCAATGATCACTGTGCTGATGGATGTTTCTTTTGCTTGCTGCAGAAATCTGTGGCTTCAAGGCCAACCCAGACCCGTCTCTCGCCCACCTCCACTCGGATCCGCCCTCCCCATCCTCGCCGCCGTCTCCCCTCCACCTCTCCCCTCCTACACCTCCCACCGCCTCCCTGATTGCCACCTCTCCCCGGCGGCAAGCCCCGGCGGTAGACCCTTGCTGCGCGGGAAGCGTGCGGCTGGAGGACTTCCTGGAGAGCGCCACGGGCGCCCCGCTGCTGGGCATGGAGCAGGGGGCCGACCTGACGCTGATGGAGGACCTGCACAGCCAGATGCTGAGCACACCCGGCATCCTTGACCACCAGTCCTCCCCCATGGACACCTCGGAACTGGGCTTCTCGTCCGCCCACACCGCCGGCCTGGACTTCGGTGACCCCAACTTGGACAGCATGGACTGGCTGGATATCTCGATGGCGGGGAGCGCCGGCGGGGGAGGCCCAGAGGGTCGAGGAGGCACAGGAGGAGGAGACGGGGGCACGAGCCTGGCCCCGCTGGCTCCTCACACTCCGCCCAGCGTCTTCTCTGCCGATTTTCTGGACAGCACGGACCTGCAGCTGCACTGGGACTCCTGTTTGTAGCCCGGACGCTCGGCACTTGGCGGAAGTGAGGAACGGACACACAACGCTGGTTCACACTCTGTACAGGCTCTGTCTTCTAGCTAGCGCACATACAGATACCCTCTACTCTCAATGCTGTCTTTACCACTGCTGGTTACTGGCACACAATGCAGTCTGCCCTGTGGTTTGCCCACAGTTAGTAGAATGGTGAACGAGGGAGAAAGGATAGAAAATATTTAGAATGGACCTTCCCATTAAACTCAAATGGACTCATGTTATGGGAATATGTCATGGACTGCTTTTAGCCAAATTGATCAAATGACCACTCCTCTACCCCCAGTTAACCAGGTAGCTTGGGATCTAAGTAAATCCAATGTAGATTGACTAAAACACCAAAAAATAAAACTGTAAACCCAAGAACGGTTTGATGGAACAGGGTTGAGGAGGGACTGTTAGTGAAGATCTCTTTATGGTGAGTGAAGCGAAACACAGGTAGCACTGTTTGTGTGTCAGTGCCTCCAATTTTGCACTTATGCTGTATCTGATTGGTTTATATCAGGGGCGGTGTTCCAGGTGGGAGCTCAGGTAGACGGCCGGATCATACGGTGTCTGAACAAGTGGCTACAACGCAACCCAAGCCCATCTTGTGTTATATCAACCGGCTGTACTGCTAACGCCGTGACTGACTTTAGGCAAGCTGAAACCCCGTCCTAGGCCTGTATAAACCACAAGAGTCATTGGTTGAAATTGACTGATGAAATTAACCTCATTGGGGCAACCATTTAGAGGTTAGGTATTAATGGAGGTGTTTTCGGTAGACCACTATGCATTGCTGTACATGGTATATTATCCATTGTCCATACAATGACTTATTTTTCTTTTCCTGGTCGCTTAGTCAAGCTAGCAGGCTGGAGAATATAGGGGTTGAGGGCTCGGCTTCCGAACAACTTGGACCTTTTTTTTTTTTTTTTTGTAAGAAAGAAATGTTTTAAAAAATAAACATGCAACGAAAACTCAGGATGTGTCTGTTATTTGTTGTTGTTTCTGCATGCTTTATGTGAATAGTGTTAAAAATAGTTACTGTAGGTTTCACTGGTAATGCTGCAAAAGGCCACTAGAGGGTGCCATTGGATTTCAAAGCCTTGAGGGGCATGAAAAAGAAGCACACAGAAATATAAAAGGCTGTCTTATCTATTGCATCCAAGACATTAAATATATATTTAATTTTAATATTTTTCACCAGGAGCCTTTCATTTATAAACCTCTAATATTGATTGTCCTACATTGGCATGGAAGATGCAAGTGACAAAATACTTCACCTTCTAGAAATGGATGGACAGTGAAATTGGGAAAATGTGCATAAGGCTGAAGCCACACCAAAGTACCTATGAGAGTGGATTCCCCATTCTGCCAATGCATTTCAATGAGAATGGAGTGTTTTCATGCCAGTAGAGGATTTCTGCCCCCCCAAAAAATGCTCCATTCTCATTGAAATGCATTGGTGGACTCACTCTCATAGGTACTTTGGTGTGGCTTCAGCCTAATGGTGGTCTTGAACCTCAAACCTTGCACTCAAACCACCAGCAAAGCTCTCGTCACAGAAGCATGGAAGGTGTAAGTGAAAACAAAATACTTGATTTCTAAGTTAAAGTAAAACAAAGTGACTTACATCATGTTGCATTACTCTTAAAATAGTTCAAGCATTGCATGCAGATATTTGTCTTCACAATCCTATCAGTTAGTTGCAAAGTTCCTCAAGTTTTCCCAAAATGTGGAAACGGTAGTTTGTAGTTTGTCTCTTGTTCTCATTTAAATATTATGAATACTGTATATCTCTGCACTGCATATTGAAGGTGGTATCATGACGGTATTGGAATTTGGCCAGTTCATACGGTAAAATAAACCTTTATTGAGAACCAAAAGCAGTGAAAATAAAACACAGGAGACTTTAATTTACAAACCAAAAGAATTATAATAAAATAAAATGCACTGCATCTCTGAATGAGTGAGCCATTTGGCCCGATTGCATTTTCTGCTATTTTGGGTTTTCTTCTACTTTGTGTGATCAAGATTATCAGTCAGATTTTGCAGATTCCATTCCGATTGGCTATGATTGACTTCCAAAACTTAAGGGTCGGTAACCCGGCCTGGTGGGTATCTGCGTTCTGAAGAAGCACTTTTCTACTTGTTTTATAATTACCCTAACCCTAGCCTATAGGACGGAATGACAAGACCTAGCCTACACTCTGACAACAGCGCTATCCATGGTACTGACACTGGCCGTGGTTCTGAAACGGTGAGCGTCACTGGCGCAGATTGATTGATTGACTACTTTATTTGCAGTTCACTTTTTTATTTTCTCTATTATTTTGTGTGTGTGTGTGTGTGTGTGTGTGTGTGTGTGTGTGTGTGTGTGTGTGTGTGTGTGTGTGTGTGTGTGTGTGTGTGTGTGTGTGTGTGTGTGTGTGTGTGTGTGTGTGTGTGTGTGTGTGTGTGTGTGTGTGTGTGTGTGTGTGTGTGTGTGTGTGTGTGTGTGTGTGTGTGTTTGTTTGTCTGTATAGATATATTTGTTTCATCTTTTTGTCATGTCATCTGTGTAGTATTGTCTGTATGAATATTGAACCTGTGAAACCGATGAATACATTGTTCTTAATACTCAAACTGACCTTTGATCCCTGAGAGGAAATTCAGGTTTCATATAGCAGAATCACAGTATCATGCTTTTTGTTAGTGTTTTTGTACTTGTCTTTTACTGTCAGTCGTGCGAATCCTGTCTACAGTCATCAGGATCTCTTAGGCATTGGATTAAGGTCTGGACAATCTGTGATTCTAATTAAACAGAATAGGTGTAAGTGTAGAGTTATGCAGCTAAGATGATTAAAGCAAATATAAGGGGGGTGGCTCGGTAGCACATGCCCAGAAATGGCTGAACACATTATGCTTAATTTTTTCCTGCAGTGCCACTCATATCAAAGTTCAGGAGGTAGAGCTAAAACTTCGTTTTATCCCCAAGGTTTCCCCTGGGGATGATAATCCAATTAATTTACCATAATCTCTTGTGCCTGACTATACATTATGCAGTGTACACAGACTTGATGCAGTTACATCGTTTCCTCAGTGATTGCAAATTACTTGCATCAGCCAACTTTTTTCCCCTCTAACCTATATTCCTCAGATCCACACAGGAACACCCAATAATTTTACAAGATGCTGGAAGGACCTTTCACTATGTGTTTTAGTGACTTTTATTTGTGCGAATCAAACAGGAACGGAGTTACAGTGTTTCTGTACCTAAACTAAAATCCTTACCCGGTGCCCTTCGATGGCGGAGGTGATTAAAACATTCACCCCTCCGGGACCCCCAGAGCCTCATTGATTCAGGCACAGCAGGAGGATGGTTACTGATTGGTTCAGGAACATGCTGGGCCCCTGATTCAGCCTGGGAAAAAGAGTTGGAGAGGCCCTCATTGCGCGCTATAGAGAGAGATCTCTCTCTATAGCACTGCTGCTACTCAAAGATTTGTGACAAAGTGACGAGCCAGTGGGCCAATTACATGAGTTATATTTTGTCGTTGTCGGGTGGAAACCTTGTATGTCCAAAACAGTTTGTGTTGTATTTATCATTTTAAAAATGATTTAAACTAGTGGTGCGAGGCGTTGTGTGCTTGTAGATCTGCTGTTTTCACTATTTTTGTGCGACGGCCTTGTATGATGAAGCAGGGCTTTGCTTTGCGAAAGAATTTACAAGTGAAACTTGGAGATACGAGGTTTCTGCCCGACAGTGACGATTTACTTTGTTGTCCACCCAGTCCCCTAATGGCCGGCATGGACCGGCCGGGAATGAACCGGCCGTTCGGGAGTTGTCCCCTTTTCCCAATGGCCAGCACGTCCCTGGATTGGTTGCTGTTCCATGTGGCTCTCTTACACAGTCAGCTCTCTCCAGCACTCTGTCAAAGTACAGAGAAAAAGAAAGAAAGTCAGCAGGAGTGGGCTGTGTAGTTAAAAAAAAGAAAGAAAAAACATCATTTATCACTTTTAAAATCTGGAGAAGTCAGCCTATAAAAGTGTCGTGATTTTGTTGACCAAGTGTTTGAGTAATTCACTTTTGAATAGCACCACAATTTGCCCTCACATTGTGCTGTCAGAAATTTTGAGAGGGTAGGTTACTTTGTTAAAGGGACACACATTATCTGTGAATTGGAAGGAAACCTATCTACGTATATCCTTCACAATACATTTAATTTAACCCTGCCTACCCTCACAGAGATAGATATCTATGTGAAATCTCTTAGGAATGGAACATTTACAGCAGCCTGAAATCGTGATAGTGTGCCTTTAAACTGTCATGATGAGACTAAACAGATATTTGGGAGTGACCTCTTTAGAAAGCTCTAGCCTGTTTTAAGTGCTGTTTCATGGAAGTGCATGTGCTCACTCTCTCATTTATAATTCAAGTACAGAGTTAATACACATGCAGTACTGTTAAACATACAAAATTATGTGCACAAATTCATGCAAATGTATACTACTACTACCAGTCCAGACTCCAGACACACAAATAAACACATTCACTCGCATACATACATATGTTATCAGACACACATTATGCAGATTCTCAAAATTGGTATGCAAACACAGATTTCATGCAAAGGGACTTATGTAGTTGAAAGACACACATATGCTCAAAACTCTGTTTAGCATCATCCTCACAACACGCTTTTCCCAGCATCCCTTCTCCCTGTTTGTGCGACTGTGGTCAGACAAATGTCTCTGCTGCTACAAAGCTTTTACCCTCAGGTCTCGGAGCTTTGAACAATGACCCATGTGCCAGGTCATCTGGTGCACTGGTTCCCAAACACTGGGTCGGGACTCATTTGTGGGTCGCATGCAGATTCTTATGGGTCCCTTGGTTTTTTTGTTTCCTACATTTTGTTATTTAATGAAGTATTCAGCAAAAAGCATCTCATTATTAAAAAAAGTATTCTTTGGGAAAATGGAAAAAATTAAATACAGTAAAGAATGATTAAAAATAAATGAAAAACATTATAGAAGAAACACGGCCAGCTCACGTATTAGGAGGGTATTATGAGTCACCAGAAACAATTATGGGTGTTAACATTTAAATCAAATATCTAAATATTGAATCAAGCAAATTACAATCTGTCCAGGGTGTTCATAAAAGCCTGGTTAGACGATAAAATGACCAAGGACGATGATACACGAAAGAAGAAGTCTCCCTCCTCCTCCTCTGCTCTGCATGACCTTTATCTCTCTCTCCCTCCCTCCCTCCCTCCCTACCTCACTCTCTTATGTTCTTTTTCTTTTATCCTGTCATAATATCAAAGTTTCTCTTGCGTTTGTGTTCCTACACGCACATGGAGAGACAAATGTCCATTTGGGTCATTTTCACACACAGAGTTAACCCATTGAGCCCTTTTTACAATGGTGTCACAGTATACCAAAGGTTGCAGATCCACATGCTCACAACGCAAGAATCTGAAGTCTCTCTTGAATCACTCACATTACCCACACTGGCACACACAAGTCATACATGTTAAAATACTGTACACATGACTGTACACATGCAATCCCAAGTCTCTCTCTCTCTCTCTCTCTCTCTCTCTCTCTCTCTCTCTCTCTCTCTCTCTCTCTCTCTCTCTCTCTCTCTCTCTCTCTCTCTCTCTCTCTCTCTCTCTCTCTCATACAAAGAGAGCAGAAAGAGTACAAGTGTCCCTGAGGCAATGTCACTAATTAACTGCTGCATGTTCCAAAGGGTCTTAGCATCAGCAGGGCTAAAGTCCTTGTCTGTATGCATCTCACAGGGTCTGGCCACCAAGGCCCAATGTACACTGGCAGCCAAATCCAGCCTGTATCAAATCTGGAATCTGATTTGTTCCATGTGACCATGTGACCATTTAAACCAATCGGATTCCAATCTGGATGCCTGCCAGTGTAAATGGGGCCTTGCTGTGAAGCAGAAGTTGTAGTGGTTTAAGATAAGACTCAGCATGTGTCTTTGTCTGTGTTCAAATCCAAGGCCTCCTACATTATTGTAGTACTTTGACTTTCTCAAGGTTAAAATACAAAAGAGTTACTCAAGTCAAAAGCACCTGGTCTTTTTCGTGGGAGATGGTGCAGTGGTCTAAAGATCAGACTCCCAGTGCAGAGGTTCCATGTTCAAATCTCAGTTCTCCTACGTTGATGTACTTTGACATTTTCAAGGTTAACCACCTAAAAAAACCTTCTGTGAGATGGTGTAGTGGTTTGAAGATCAGACTCAGCTCAGAGGGTCCATGTTTAAATCCCAGTCCACCTACAGTTCATTCCAGGAGTAATTAAACCTTTTCAAGGCCAAAATATAAGAGAACAACTCAAAAGCAACCGGAGATACCGGATACCTGATGAGGGCCCAAAGGTGCCTTGGCTCAATGGTGTGGTGCGCTTGATCGGTTGTCCCGGTTCTAGGTTTCAGACAGGTTCAAGTCCCATGCCCAAGGTACACAGAGGAACGTCGGGAGGGGTGTCCCTCCCCCTGTTTCCTGAGAAGTAAAGGTATAGGGTTATGTCTGAAAGGACTCTGTCCAGCTATACTTTTACAGGAAGAACTTTTAAAGGGTGAAATTCAACTGACCTTTTTCTGGATTCCAAGAATTGACAGTCACCTGAAAAAAAGGCAATTGCATTTCTCCTGTGGGCCTCCATGTACCATACCTGCCAACCTCAGCCCGACAGGAGATTTTTTGAGGGAGGGAGGGAGGGTGGGGGGGGGGGGGGGGGGGGGGGTCATGACTGCAAAAAGTAGGCGCACAGAAATTGATTTGATGACTTAAGCAAAAGTGTACATAGTAGATGTAATTTCCAGTGTTCTGGTGAATTTTGGGAGTTTGACACCTCCAGGAGAAATTCCCACAATTTGTTTGTTGTTTGTTTAATAAGAAAAAAGACAATGAGGTGTCAAGCAGTATGTGGCTTAATGAGTTAGGATACTGAGCTAATGATACAGAGGCTGTGGGTTCAAGCCCCACTGAAGATCTTACTTTAAAGACTGATTTCCAGCAGAATAATTTCAAAACCAGTTCAGAAAGCAATGTGAGATGACCCCGCTGTTAGTAATGAGGTCTGTAAAGTAGAATACCTTTAATAGGTTTCTTCAAATCTGGCCATGGTCGAGGCGAGGTCTGCTTGGGGTGTGTGGGCAATGCATGCAAGATCATACAGATATTCACTTAAGCAATCACTTAAAGATGATAAGTCAAGCTTTGCATCAAATCTGTACACCATTTGGCATTTTAAGGCTGAAATTGTACCCACGCTAAAGCAAGCCTGATAAAAGTATCAAACATGTTAAAAGAATGTAACAGAACACAGGGAAATATTATATTTGATTGTTCTTTTTGTTGAAAGGTGTGAGATCTAGCTCTCTCTCGAAAATCAAGGCGAAACACCTGAAAAAAGCCGGAGAAAAAAAAACTCATGCTAATGAGGTCCAAGTCAGCCTAGAATCTCTCGATTACAGACAGATTGGCCTTCTAGAGGTTTTTTTCCTCCGGGTGTTTCGCCTTGATGGGACTCACTTTTCTCCGGGTGTTTCGCCTTGATGGGACTCACTTTTCTCTGTGTGTTTCGCCTTGATGGGACTCACTTTTCTCCGTGTGTTTCGCCTTGATGGGACTCACTTTTCTCCGGGTGTTTCATCTTGATGGGACTCACTTTTCTCCGGGTATTTCATCTTGATGGGACTCACCTTTTTCCAGGTGTTTTGCCTTGATTTTGGGACTCACTTTTTGGGGATGTTTTGGTATTTTGGGACTCACTTTTCTCTGGGTGCTTCGCCTTGATGGGACTCACTTTTTTCCAGGTGTTCCGCCTTGATTTTGGGACTCACTTTTTGGGGATTTTTGGGTATTTTGGGACTCACTTTTCTCCGGGTGTTTCGCCTTGATGGGACTCACTTTTCTCCGGGTGTTTCGTCTTGATCGGACTCACCTTTTTCCAGGTGTTTCGCCTTGATTTTGGGACTCACTTTTTGCGGGATTTTGGAACTCACTTTTCTCCAGGTGTTTCGTCTTGATGGGACACACTTTTTTCCAGGTGTTTCGCCTTGATTTTGGGACTCACTTTTTGGGGGATTTTGGGGATCACTTTTCTCCGGGTGTTTCACCTTGATGGGACTCACTTTTCTCTGGGTCTTTTGCCTTGATGGGACTCACTTTTCTCCAGGTGTTTCGTCTTGATGGGACTCACCTTTTTCCAGGTGTTTCGCCTTGATTCTGACGTGACACATTTTTGATCTGTGCATGCATCACTCCTAGTGGCATGCAACAGTATGTTTGTCAGTTTGTAGCATACACCTACCAGAGGTCTCTTAGTAATGTTGAAGTGTTCTTTAGTATGTTAGCTTTGAGTTGGTAAAGTTAAACACTCCAGCATTGAACCACAAGACGACCAGGATTTGAACATAATTATATGTAGACCAGAGGTTCCCAAACTTTTCTCCCAAACCCCTATGAATCTATTTTTTTCTTCTTTACAAAAAATAGAAATCTCACTGATTCTGACACTCCAATGTTGGCGACCCTGCATAATGGTGTAGCGGTCTGATGATTGGACTCTCAGTTCAGAAGTGTCATGTTCAAATCCCAGTCCTCTACTCTTAGATCATTGCTGTATTTCTTGGACATTTACAAGGTTAAAATTATAAAGAATTATTCAAAAGCACCAACAAGTATTGGTAGTGAGAGATGGGTCTAGTGAACAGACTCTCAGTTCAGAGGTTCGAGAATTTTGACCTTTTCAAGGCCAAAATTCTGAACTAAATAAAGTCAGTTGAATTTCACCATTTACAATTCTAGTTCTTCCTGTAAAGGTATTGCTGGACAGGATTATTTCAGACATAACCCTACACCTTTACTTCACAAGGTTAAAATTATAAAGAATTATTCAAAAGCACCAAAAGGTATCTGTTGTGAGAGATGGTGTAGTGGTCTAACAAACAGACTCTCAGTTCAGAGGTTCCATGTTCGATTTCCCAGTCCTCCTACTGTTCATTGCTGGTGTATTTTGACCTTTTCAAGGCCAAAATTCTGAACTAAATAAAGTCAGTTGAATTTCACCATTTACAATACTAGTTCTTCCTGTAAAAGTATAGCTGGCCAGGATTCTTTCAGACATAACCCTATACCTTTACTTGTCTGGAAACAGGGGGAGGGACACCCCTCCCGATGGTCCTCCATGTACCTTGGGCATGGGCCTTGAACCTGTTTGAAACCGAGGACCAGGACAACCGATCAAGCGCACCACACCATTGAGCCAAGGCACCTTTGGGCCCTTAACAGGTATGTCCTGGTGCTTTTGAGTTGTTTTCTTGTATATTAGGCTTGAAAAGGTAGAAGTAATTCAGGAATGAACAGTAGATGGACTGGGAATCAAACATGGAACCTCTGAGCTGAGAGTCCAATCTTTAAACTACTACACCATCTCTCACAGCAAATATTGTCTGGTGCTTTTGACTAATTATTTTGTATTTTAACTACAAGCACTTCTACACAGTACTACTGCACTGATGCATCACACACACCCTTGTATGCAAGCATACACACACACCCAGATGCGCTTGTGTGTGTGTGCGTTTGTGTGTGCGTGCGTGTGCGTGAGTGTGTGCGTGTGTGTGTGTGTGCGTGCGTGCGTGTGTGTGTGTGTGTGCGTGTGTGTGTGTGCGTGTGTGTGTGTGTGTGTGTGTGTGCAAAATCCCCCAAAAAGTGAGTCCCAAAATCAAGGCGAAACACCTGGAAAAAAGTTAGTCCCATCAAGGCGAAACACCCAGAGAAAAGTGAGTCCCATCAAGGCGAAACACCCGGAGAATAGTGAGTCCCAAAATCCACCAAAAATGAGTCCCAAAATCAAGGCGAAACACCCGGAGAAAAGTGAGTCCCATCAAGGCGAAACACCCGGGTCCCATCAAGGCGAAACACCCAGAGAAAAGTGAGTCCCATCAAGGCGAAACACCCGGAGAAAAGTGAGTGCCATCAAGGCGAAACACCGGGAGAAAAGTGAGTCCCAAAATCCCCCCAAAAAAATGATAAAAAAAAATTAAACACTCCAGCATTGAACCACAGGACAACCAGGACTTGAACATGTAGACCAGTGGTTCCCAAACGTTTTCTTTTTTTTTTGTCTCAGGGCACACCTATAAATATATATATATTTTTCAGTCCATAGTCTGCACATCACAAAGCTGCTAGGAGCATCACAGTAGAGATGAAACCACAAGCCAGTAGGCTACGTTTAAATACCGGTATGTATTAGTTGTCCCAGACAACAGGCCAACTCTTAATGTTATGCCCTGACGCCACTGATTTGCAACATCATGCAACCATTATGGCAGTTGCAAAGAGTTGCATTGGTGCGGTTGACCTTAGAACAATTTTGTTGCAAGGAGTTACATGGCGAATCATTAATAGTGTAAAATTCAATTCAATTCAATAAAACACAGGGAAATATATATATGTTAAATTAAGTTCTTGGGGGAGGACCCTCAGACCCCGTTTAGGGGATCTCCCCCTTAAAAAAAATAGAAATAGAAATCTTATTGGCTCTGACATTCCAATGTTGCCAACCCTGCATATGGTCTAGTGGACTGATGATTGGTCTCTCAGTTCAGAGCAGCCATGTTCAAATCCCAGTTCTCCCATAGGTCACTGCTCTTTTACTTGGACCTTTTCAAGGTTCAAATACAAAAGAATAACTCAAGAGCACTCAAAAGTTAGTGAGAGATGGAGTAGTGGTCTAAAGATCAGACTCTCATTGCTGATGTTCCATGTACAAATCTCAATCCTCCTACATTGCTGTTTTACTTTGACATTTTCATGGGTAAAGTACAAAATAATTACTCAAAAGCACCTGATGTTTTTAGGTTGGAGATGGTGTAGTGGTCTAAAGATCAGATTTAATATGCAGAGGTTCTGTGTTCAAAACCCAGTCACCCTACTAACTGCTGCTCTATTACTTGGATCTTTTCAAGGTTAAAATACAACATAAGTACTCAAAAGCACCAGAACACATCTACAGTGAGCGATGGCCTAATGGTCTAACACCCAGAGTCTCAGTGAAGAGGTTCCATGTTCAAATCCCACTCAACCTACAGTCCATCTCTGGAGTACATTGACCTTTTTAAAGCTAAAATTGTCTCAATTTTCTCAACTTCTTCCAGTGCCCTATGGGCATGTTAGTATGATTTATTTTCTGTAAAATGTTTGTTGGACAGAGTTCTTTCAGATTTAACCCCCCACCTTTAGCTCTCAGGAAACAGGGGGAGGGACACCCCTCCACGATGGTCCTCCGTGTACCTTGGGCATGGGACTTGAACCTGTCTGAAACCTGCCTGAAGCAGGGACAACCGATCAAGCGACCATACCATTGAGCCAAGGCACCTTTGGACCTCTGACACCATCTCCCACAGCAGACTTTATCTGGTGTTTTTGAATATTTCTTTTGTATTTTAACCTTGAAAAGGTCCAAGTAATACAGCAGCAATCTGTAGGAAGACTGGGATTTGAACATGGAACCTTTGAACTGAGAGTACAATCACCAGTCCACTACGCCATATGCCACTACAGATGTTCTTCAGTAGTTATTTTGTATTTTAACCTTGAAAATGTCAAAGTACAACAGCAATGTAATGTAGGAGGACTGAGATTTGAACATGGAACCTCAGCACTGAGAGTCTGATCTTTAGACCACTGCACCATCTCTCAGCAGAGGTATTTCTTCATGCTTTTGAATGATGGTTCTGTATTTTAACCTTGAAAAAAATAGAAAATAATACAGCAATGTAGGATGACTGAGATTTGAACATGGATCCTCTGCACAGAGAGTAAGAGTCTGTTCTTACCCCCCCTAGGGGTCTGCGACCCCTAGGGGGTCTGCGGGGATACTGCAGGGGGTCCCCGAAATTGTTGAAAAAAAAACGTATATATATTTTGTAAAATAAAAATGTAATTTGTCTTTAAAAAACATGATTCTGTCTCTATTGAATAGCTTGTATACTGTACATGATTATTGTGCATTTGACAGATTGTTAGTGATAGATTGATAGTATTGACATTGGTATCAGTTAATAAGGTATGTTTATAAATGGCAGTGGTATGTCCACTTGTACAGTACATGCATGTTTAAAACAAAATCATGAATATATTAATCTATTATTTTAATAGCATTCATAGTTCATAGTATACACATGAAACACATTTCTTTTTTAAGAATATGTTTATTACATTTTCAAACATACAATATATAAACAACAGATAAAACGAAAGACAAACAGGAAACACCACAACAACTAAACAACAAATACAGCTCAGACCCAACACATATAACACATTTAGATATAGATGATGAATGGTAGGATTAATCCCCCAGCCCCCCGCAACCCTCTCAATATGGAGAGGGCAGAAACGGGCACGTACCTTTTAGGCGAAGCCCGAACTGGCGAAGTGGGGAAATGTCCGATACCGTAGCGATCTGGCGAACGTCTTCTGGACAGGGCGTTTATCGTGCGCTTGCCCAGGCCTTACGGCCTGGGCATAAATATAACGATTGCATTCACCACAGCTTCGTAACTCGCGCGGCGCTCCGCCGGCCGCGCGGCCCTGGCCCGCTCTTCGCGGCCACTCGCGCCTGCGGCGCTCGGGGGCGAAGAGCAGGACCAAGGTCCGCTGGCCTTCGCGCCGCTTGCAGTGTCGTGGACAATCGATTCGCCAGATCGCTACGGTAGGAGACAAATCCCCACTTCGCCAGTTCGGGCTTCGCCAGAACAGGACTTTCCCGCAGAAACCCAACCCAGATCGGAACGGCATTCGCCAGAAGACCCATTCAACATGTAGTCGGGAAGCAGCAAATAAAACACTGACAAATAGATCATGGCCGACAAGGGAATCCCTTAAGCACAGCAGCAGACAGCATGGGCCCAATGAATCTTAGTTACGGGTCCCAGATTTTATAAAAGGCAGAGTCAGTGCAGATATAGTTCCAGTAAAGAAAAAGGCTATTATAATGGACTGTATTCCCTGTGAATACCTCACATGTATGTTACTAGAGGTTCGCGGCCCTTCGGGCCGCTCACATCTAGAGTCCACGCCCGCTTCTTTACTAAAAAACTTTTTTTTTTTTGAAAAAAAAATATATATATATATATTTTTTTTTTTTTTTTTTTTAATTAAAAAAAAAATGTTTTTTTTGGGGGGGGGGGGGGGGGGGGGACTATTGTGGCGGAACTATTGTGGCGGAACTATTGTGGCGCAGCGCACGTTTCCGGTCGGACATATTTGACCGCCGGACGCACTTCCGGTGTGTGTGTGTGTGTGTGTGTGTGTGTGTGTGTGTGTGTGTGTGTGTGTGTGTGTGTGTGTGTGACACACAGCCCTCCCTCTCTGTTGTAAATGTAATTCGATACACTGCCCGCTCCTCTCCCCTTCCCTCTCCCTCTCTCTCTCTCTCTCTCTCTCTCTCTCTCTCTCTCTCAGTGCCTGTGTGAGTATAGGCTTCAAGCATGTCCGTTTTGTGGAGGCTTCATGTCCGTGCTTGAAGTGGGATGCGGCTTTAAGCCAGTTGTAAATATAAGATAACATACATGTGAGGTATCTGCACTGACTCTGACCTCTAAGGACCTTCCAGGGAAGGTGCTCTTGTGCGTCTTGCTGCGTCACCCTTTTTTGTTTTTTTCTTTTGCTAGTTGTTTTTACGGCTCTGACCTTTGGACACTGTACTATTAGGTTGTGTTAGTAGTTTTTGAGTATTTCTGCTTGTGTTTGACAAGATGGTGAGATACTTGTTGCACTAACTAGCATTGACTGTTATGGTCACTTTGATTTGGGCACTGTATTATATTGATAGTTGTGCTTTAGGACACCTTATATATATATATATATATATATATATATATATATATATAATGTGTTCCCTTTCTTGATGTACCTTGCTCTTACTGTACTTACTGTACTCTGTTCTTGTTTTTTTTTTCTTGTTTTTTCTTACTTCTCTGTAACTTTGTAAATAACCTTATACTGCTGTGCTGCCTCTGGACAACTGATTTCCCCCCTTGGGATAATAAAGGTATCTATCTATCTATCTATCTATCTATCTATCTATCTATCTATCTATCTACCGGTATCTATCTATCTATCTATCTATAATATTGTGCCATGATTTTTTGGAAGGAGCAACATCCTTGATCCAAAACAGGACTCACAGGAGGATATTCCTCCTGGCAGCGAAAGTTAACATGTTGAACAGCCTTTTATGATTGACATTCACAATGTGACCATCTGGGAGACCAAGAAGAAGACACATGGGATTTCGGAAAAGTTCAGAATTCAATAACCCAAAACGCTGCCGCAGCTGTGCGAAGGACATTAAGGTTTGGCCATCAAACAGATCCCCAAGTTTTCTTACGCCCTGTGTATGCCAGACCTCGAACCCCGTCCTGATAACCTGGCTTAATGTCGGGATTACCCACGATTGGAGTAAGAGGAGATGTTAGTTTAGTACGGTTCTCAATAGTGCGAGTAGTCCTCCAGGCCCTAATGAAACACCATTTTATACATAAATATAGTATACAATATGACCCCCACCCTACAAGGTACCTCTGGTCCAGAGCGTGTAGCTGACGATCTGAACCAGAGCTACCTACGAGGTAGGGGGTCCCTGCTCCATCTCCCCATCAGTTTGGGGGTCCCTGGCCTGAAAACGTTGAAGACCCATGCACTAGAGTCTAGACCATCTCTCACTGGAGGTATTTCTTAGTGCTTTTCAGTAATTATTTTGTATTTTAACCTTGAAAATGTCAAAGTACTCCAGCAATGCAGGGAACTGAGATTTGAACATGGAACCTCTGAAGTGAAAGTCTGATCTTTAGACCACTGCACCATCTCCCACTAATAAAACAGCAACTCAGTGTTTTGAAAAAAACGTTTTAAAATAATGATGATAGCCAATCTATACATCTACGCATTATGGGCTTACAGATCGGCTATTTTCACTAATTTAAAATGTTTTTCAATTATAGCCATTCTTTTGTGAAAGACAGACATAACTAATAACATACGCTGAACATATTATTAAGTAGGCCTTCTACCTTTTTGTACTTATAGGCTAATAATAAAATGCTGCTGTAGCCTATT
Organism: Nannobrachium achirus; assembly: GCF_963921795.1. Taxonomy (NCBI): domain Eukaryota; kingdom Metazoa; phylum Chordata; class Actinopteri; order Myctophiformes; family Myctophidae; genus Nannobrachium; species Nannobrachium achirus. The sequence goes on along the minus strand of NC_137825.1, from coordinate 42,587,738 downwards.
ACATTATCTATATTAAACTGGTGCTTCCCTGTCATCTTTGGCACTTCCTGTGGTGCTTCAGTGTCGTCTATTGTGCCTCAATCAATTAAACATTGCCATCTTGACACCAATTCTTGTACATAAATAAAAAATCACACCTAGTAATGCTATTTATTAATTTCATCAAGCGTCCCTCTAGTCAATCATAACGCTTCCTGTGAAGCTTGGCCAAATATGGGCCCCTGGCGTACAACAAACTTTGGCACTGGACATTTTTGAACACGTTTTTCCAAGTGGTTAAGATACTCATCCCCCAGAGCCATACTTCTGCTGGCCTTGGAACTGCTAGTTCATGCTCAGTTTTCTGCTGTCTCACTAAATTAAGGCATATTAACAGACACAGTTATTCAACGTGACTTCCAGTACAATTGGTTTGATCACATTGCGTTTTCAAACCTCTCTACTGTTGCTTTGCTCCAATTAAACAGGCTGCCCAAGGGGCAGTTTGTGCCATACCAGCACGAGTCTTTCTGATGATGCAAGTAATGACAAACCATCTTTCACTTTATACTATCATCATGTCCGTTCCACTATATCCATCGATTCCACAGCATCACCGTCAAACTGGAGTGTCAAAATTGGATTGTACGGTATGCATGCGTGCGTGTGTGCGTGCATCATGTAGGTGTGTGTGTCTTAACCCTTGAACATGTGAGAGAAACTGACACTGTCCAATGGATTTATTATTATTGGTCTATTGGATGCCATCTCCATGTCATCGTCTATGATATAATTTTTTGTGAGATTCCTCATTACTACAATACATGTTAGGTTCAATGGCCTCTTATACTTGTTTGCTGAAAACTGACAATAGCGGATCTATAAGCTCACAACACGCACAATGCATTGTGAGCTTGAAGACACTGGCGTATAACTAAGCATAAATCAACCTTTTAGAGTTACCGTAAGCCAGTTACCCCATCACTCTTTCACAGTAATGCTCATTTTCTCCCATAAACACACATGGATCTCTTTTCACTGGAGAATGGATAAAATCCCCTACAAATATAGACAGAAGGGGTTTTTAACCATCTCTTGTGACCACAAAGGGATTCTGAATTCATGTGACCTGACTATGTGTATCCATTGTCCACCTATACTGACATTTTCATTGTCATTTTGTGTAGCTGTATTCCCATAAAGCTGCAGATAAACAATGTAAATGCAAAGAAAGGGAGTCTGTAACTTTGTTTCCATCCAATGTTTTTTTTAGCCCTGCTAGCAGCAGAGCTCTATCAATGGCCTGGTCAGTTGGTTGGTCCATCTGTCCATCTGTTCACCACTTTGGTATCAAACAATATCTCGGAAGCCAGTGACTGGATTGCCATAAGATGATGTGGCCTACTGATTTTGCTGACTCAGTGGTCTTTCCTCTAGTGCCACCATTGATGAAAAACTCCAATTGCACACAGATTTCTGAAAATCTAATTGGCAGATTCATCATCATAGGGACTTGTGGTGGACATTGTTTGTGCCATGGACATAAAAATATTACCAGAAACAGAGCAATAGCCCTAAATGTATACTACTAGTGCTGTGGTCCTCAAAGTGGGTTGAGGAACCTTCAGTGTTCCTTGAAGGTGGTCCAAATGGACCATCACAGGTCTATATCTCTCAGAGTTATGGTGGTCCTTGAAAATAAAATGTTTGAGAACCACTGTACCAACGGGCCATAGTCAAAGTAAATCAGTGTCATGCATATTTTAAAGAAAACCTGGAGACTGACATTCAGTAATTGAGTCTTATGATCAAAATAAGAACATATAAAAATGTTGCCACGGACAACGACAAGTCTTGCCACGGACACATTTGCCCATGTCTGGACACATTGATGACCCCTGGCTAGAACGTCTAGTGCATACATGGGCAACTGGTGGCCCGGGGGCCACATGCGGCCCCCACCTTCACTTAATGCGGCCCACAGGTGAATGCCGTAATACTGATATATTATTGATTTCAGCTGTTACAATTCCAAACATGACCTGCTTTAATTCCGTCAGTCTATATTAGTAGCTTAATGACTAGTATAGTAGTATTAAAATGTATATTTTTTTATGTCCAATGTATTTGTATTTAGGTTCGTAAAGTTAACATGAGTATATAACTAAATGCGTTTGAAATTAGATTAAAATGTTACATTTCAGGATTCCAATTAAAAAATAACTAAAAAATAATTCAGGATTCCAATTCAAAAGAAGCAAAAATAGCCGATCTACAAGCTCAAAACGCATCGCGCTGCGATGCGTTTTGAGCTTGTAGATCTGCTATTTTTGCTTCTATTGTAAGCAATACTAGAATGACAAATGTGGCCCTCTGGAGTGAAGGTGGAAATATAGTGGCCCTCACCATCATCAAAGTTGCCCACCCCTGGTCTAGTGTAATCTCTCTCTCTCTCTCTGAGCACTTGCAACGAGCAGTCGCTCTGAATTTACAAAAGGGAACGCACTGATTCTGAACACTCTCAACATCTGGTCACAAGAAACCTCAGATGCCCTTATACTGAATTTATCAACACACCCTCAGATTACTCCTTAAAATCTCTCTCTCTCTCTCTCTCTCTCTCTCTCTCTCTCTCTCTCTCTCTCTCTCTCTCTCTCTCTCTCTCTCTCTCTCTCTCTCTCTCTCTCTCTCTGCCTTATGTGGCATCATTGTCTCCACCAGCCGAAGGCTGAGGGAGAGTATGTTTTCCCCTCCGTCCGTCCGTGCGTCCGTCCGTGCGTCCGTGCGTCCTCGCAGTTTTTCAAATCAGCCTCATGGTGGCGCTATAACAGGCCGATTTGTGTGGCCTGGTTGTTACCAGCTAATCTCCGGCGCCGTTGGCCCGATCGCTGCCAAACTGAGCACACACACTCCCTGGATGCTAATTCAGAACCTCTGCCCCACATTTTTTAAATCAGCCTCATGGTGGCGCTATAACAGGCCGATTTGTGTGGCCTGGTGGAGACCTGTGCTCGGAAGAGCACTGCTTCTAGTTGTCTCCACCAGCCGAAGGCTTGGGGGAGAGTATGTTTTCCCCTTCGTCCGTCCGTCCGTGCGTCCGTCCGTCCGTGTGTCCGTCCGTGTGTCCTCACAGTTTGTGTGCAGCTAATCTCAGTCGCCGTTGGCACGGTTGCTGCCAAAGTGAGCACACACATTCCCTGGATGCCAATCTAGAACCTCTGCCCTAAATTTTTCAAATGGGCCTTTTCTAGCGCCACCTAGTGGCCGATGTTCACAAAACACATTTCTGTGCACTACTCTTACAGATTTTGTCAAAAAATCCTACAAATCGGTAGGCAGCATCTCGACAGTCATGTGATCGACACAGATCTGTCCGATTTTGCATATTCCATCCGGATTGGCTAAGATCGGCTTCCAAAGTTTGTAGGATTGAGCCGTTTTGAACAAAATGCCTCAAATCCCAAACGCAAAGTGCAATTATCATGAAATCGCGCACACACGTTACCACTAGGCCGAGGAAGAAAAGCCACTTAATTTTTTTTAAATCAGCCTCATGGTGGCGCTATAACAGGCCGATTTGTGGTTTTACCTATAACTCCCCCGATTAGTTTCAAACTTTGTAAGCGCACTCCCTAGAGGCTAAGGATAAACCTTTGCCCTGCATTTTTCACACCAGCCTTTTATAGCGCCACCTTTGGACCGACTTATGTAAAACACATTTTTGGATATTACTCCTTGAGATTTTATCCAAAAATCACGCAAATCGGTACACAGTATCTCTATAGTCATGTGATCAAGTCCGATCCGTCTGATATTTCATATTTCATCCTGATTGGCTAATATTAGCTTCCAAAGTTTGCAGGATTGCTCCGTTTTTGAACAAAATGCTTCAAATCATCAACGCAGCTTGCGATTAAATTTGCCACACATATTCCCACTAGGTCAAACATCTCGACAGTCATGTGATCGACACAGATCTGTCCGATTTTGCATATTCCATCCGGATTGGCTAAGATTGGCTTCCAAAGTTTGTAGGATTGAGCCGTTTTGAACAAAATGCCTCAAATCCCAAACGCAAAGTGCAATTATCATGAAATCGCGCACACACGTTCCCACTAGGCCGAGGAAGAAAAGCCACTTATTTTTTTTTAAATCAGCCTCATGGTGGCGCTATAACAGGCCGATTTGTGGTTTTACCTATAACTCCCCCGATTAGTTTCAAACTTTGTAAGCGCACTCCCTAGAGGCTAAGGATAAACCTTTGCCCTGCATTTTTCACACCAGCCTTTTATAGCGCCACCTTTGGACCGACTTATGTAAAACACATTTTTGGATATTACTCCTTGAGATTTTATCCAAAAATCACGCAAATCGGTACACAGTATCTCTATAGTCATGTGATCAAGTCCGATCCGTCTGATATTTCATATTTCATCCTGATTGGCTAATATTAGCTTCCAAAGTTTGCAGGATTGCTCCGTTTTTGAACAAAATGCTTCAAATCATCAACGCAGCTTGCGATTAAATTTGCCACACATATTCCCACTAGGTCAAGGAACAAAAGCTACCTTTTTTCACATTGGCCTGTTATAGCGCCACCAGCAGGTAGCCTTTAGCAAAACAAATTTTTGGAACACAATGCTTCAAATCATGCATGCAGCGTCCGATTTCCATGAAAGATCTATGGTGAAGAACATATGCCACCCTTTTTACATTGGCCTATTATACAGTAGCACCACCAGGACACACAGCCTGGTGGAGACCTGTGCTCGGAAGAGCACTGCTTCTAGTTCTTCCTGTGCTTGCTCCAAAAAGAGGTAGAGGCAGTGAAATGCAGGCTTTGTGTTGTTTTCTACTGGTGGCTGCTCTGTCAGTACACACTGAGAGGTGCAGTGTAAAAGATACCAGGTCAACAATGTATCAGCACGTACATCAGCAGGTATACCCAGGGCGTTGCTATGACAAGTATGTCTGTACATGTATGCGTGCAGTGAATGGAGTGCCTGCAAGTTATTTCAGGCTGTCAACTCGTGTCGCGTTGCTCGACGTGAGTCTTCTCACTGCAACACACATCCAACTCAGCCTTTGTACAGTAATAAAGTGGTCTGCTATGAAAAGCACTTGCTCATTGCCTCACTCCACCTGATTGCAACCATTGCTGCTACTCACCATTCCCACAACTTTTTTGAGTACCCCAATACTTTCACATACGCCTCATGGTGGCCCTATAAGGCTATTGGCCGATGACTCTAGTCTAGAACCTTTGGTGGACAATTAAAAAATTTCCCTGGATTCCTTGGATCATGACACAATTCCTATTTCAAGTTCAAGGTTCAAGGTTAAACATATCAATTACTAGTAAAAGGAATGTGAAATTCATTGTGTGCTAAAAACCAACACAGCATACAGTCTCAAAAGTTAAAATGTTAAAAATTTGTGTTGAATGTAATCTGTGTTAAAACTAAGCTGCAAAAAGAAATACATTTCTATATTAAACTACTACTACCTGAAAGTGCAACGTGGCTCAGGTGCAAACCACATTGTTTGTAATCTCTCAAGAACAGATTCCTGTTTGTAGGTCCAATTACATCCGCCACAGACATGTGGCTGTATAGTCCTGGCAATGTAATGTTCAGTGAGTCTGATGGCAGCCAAGAAGAAAGTTATCCATAGTCATTTTGTGCGGTTGGCAAAGCTGATATACTGATTACCTCACCTGGCCGTAGCCGCAACATTGGCCTGAACAGGTGGACGTCCCCAACAATTCCGTCAGCCTTGACCACGCACTGTCTCTCTCACATATTCCCTGGAGGGAGGGACTCTCACTTCCGCAGTGTGAGCGTGGTCGTACAGTCATGTTTGTACAGGGAGTACAGGAGGGGGCTAAGCCCTGGGGTGCACCGGTATTGAGGGTTCAATGGGTCAGATGTTATATTTTCCATCCGTACGACCTGACAACGGCTTGACAGAAAGTCCAGTATTCAGCTGCTGCTGTGTTGAAGGCTATAAGCTGAAGTCCACAAACAGAAGGTGTTCCAAGGAGGGAGGCAGAGGGCTCTGTGCTTCTGGTTCACCCCTGAAGTCTGTTATTTCCCGGAGCTCTTGCCACACGCTCCTCACATGATCCCCATTCTCTTCAAAACACACTTTTTGCTACTACTCCTACAGATTTTGTCCACAACTCGCACACATCGGTGCACATTCTCTCTGAATCATGTGATCAAGATGCATCTGTCAGATTTTTCATTTTCCATTCCAATTTTATCCAAAATTAGCAGAAGGGGCCTATTTAGTAACAAAAATACCATATACTTGCCAACTTGCCTCCCAAAACATATGGGTGACATAACAGTGTTTTGTGTTAAAATAGATTAATTGGATCCTCCGCCTGTATAATGTTCACACACAGACACACACAGAGCTTGAGGGAAAGCTGGTAATTAACTCTGACTTTTGCCACAGACCGACAACATGAACAAGCCTCCAAATATATATCAAATAAAGCCGAACCAATGTGTAGGACATGTTGACATTTACACACGGACGCACACACGCGCGCACACAAACACACACACACACGCACACGCACACGCACACACACACACACACACACACACACACACACACACACACACACACACAATAAGGCATAACCACATTCTTATACACGCAGCACGCAGGACTGAAACATGTACTGCATGTACTGCAAACACTAACAGAAATAAGCAGGCAAGCTTAATTCAAAGTGCAACTGTTAAGGTCCAAGTGAATGAATGACGTTATTAATGAATGTGTTAATGAATTAGTTATCGCAGAAGTTGTTTATGAACTTCAGATAATGGAAACTAAGTTCTATTAGTCTTGAAGATTTTAAGGTTTCCCAATATTCCCTCATTAAGAATATTTTACATTATTCCAATAAGCTATCCCATTTGTGTGTATGTTCCCCTCAATGTTACTCTAGAAGTTTAGTTTTCCTTCTGTATGTTCCTCCTCTCTCTCTCTCTCTCTCTCTCTCTCTCTCTCTTCACTTCACTTCACTGCATATCAACCCGTCTCTTTTATCTACACCATTTCTCTACATCCTGTGCATGAGACTACACAGGATATATCTGCTTCTCTCCTCTCTCTCTGATTTTGTATCTCCCATTGACACACTCAGTTTCAAAGGGGAAATGTGACATCTTGGCCTTTACAGCAAACAAAAAGCAACAGATCGGACCAACTCCTGAGTTGAGCAGAAATCAATGGCAAGGCTCAATGGATTTTGTGTCTGACTTTTTAAGGATGAATTATTCCAAATTTTCTCTAACAGTAGAATATAAACATTCACATTCAGAAAGAAACTGGAGACGGGTACATTATTGTTATTGTTTGTAATGTTAGTTGAAATATGAGCATATAAGGTTATATTCTGGGACATATCTGACTAGTTATGATATTTATCTGGCCTCGATCGGACCCTCTGTGATTAATCCAGGATGTCTGTTTTCGTGGGCAGGATTTATGTTGGTTGAAATCAGGTGATATTCTAGGCCAGATCTGACTAGTCATGGTCTGACTTGATCTGGCCCCAATCGAGACGTCACTGATTGGTCCAGGTCCTGACGGTGCTTGCTTGGAATGTCTAAGACAAGATCTGATGTTGGTTTCTCACTTTATATTTTTGTTATATTATTATTATTATTATTTCTTGGAACAAGTCCCAACAATATTTAGCTGCTTGTACTTGTATAAGTTAGTGGCAAAAAAATAACGTATTTGTTAGGATAAGAATTATGATACATAATTATGTTTGTGTATGAGTCTCATATGACCATATAATATATATATATATGAACTGAACGTACAGTATGAGACCACATTTTGGTCGGATACTGTAGGGTCAGGCTAAAGATTACAGGTCATAATAACTTTAGACTATGAAATCATGATATACTGTATAAGTCACGAGTGGTGGAAAATAACCAGCACTACGTGGCACTTTCTTCCTGTTATTTCCTTGTTATGATATAGGAACAAATCAATGAGTTCCTACTACTTCCTTGTTATGATATGGGAACAAATGAATAAGTTCCACGACTTCTTACTGTCATAACTGTACTCTTTATATACATGTTAAACTTCCATTTTGGGAGAGAGAGAATCCTCCGACCTGACCGCTATGGTTGGAGAGAGAGATTTAGAAAGCTACCCCTATGGTACGCTCACTGTTTGTCTCCTCTGTCTGACTCCTCTCAAATACAACAATCTATGGACTGTCCTTTGGCTCGTGTCTCTTATTTTGGTTATGGATTTTATCCATAATCCATATTTATTTAACATTAATAATTTACATTTCAAATGGTCCTAATCGAGCCGGGATACTGTTTGCAACATTGGCCGACTGAGGGACGGATAAGTGTTCAGGGCTGTTAGCCATTTAAGGTTCACTTTCTCTCCCCCGGTGGAACAATGTTGCAACACGTATCTGGAACCAGCCAGGAAATCCTACATTTCTGTATTTTCAGACAAAGGAATTTATTTAGACAACAGTGTTTATCTGAGTTTTGGATTAATGTGGAACCGCGTAGACATCCAGGAGCAGCACCGGACCGTGACGAAAGGCTGGATTTTCCACCGATGCACCACCGCCCGGCTGCACCTCCTGGATCTCTGCGCATCGGCAAATTCCTAAGTGATTAAGATAAGTACATATTTACTAAATCCCTGTAACGTGTCGTGTCTTTGAATTTTGAATTAACGATGTTAATGTAATGATAATTGATATGATTTGTGAAGTATGTTCTCCCTCTGTCTGGAGGAGTCTAATAATGTTTTGGTTTGACACGCGTCGTAAATTAACCCTTATCTATAGATACCGAATGGTCGTAACTCTTTGTTTCATCTTACAAAGTTTCAGGGAGGTGTACACAATCCCTATTCTATTTTAAACTATTTCTCTGGTTCGTGCTCTCGCTCTCTCATTGTGATGAGGAGGAAGAGACAATACTGATTTTCAAACTTTAACTTTTTTCGGTACAGTTGTTTTTGTCATTATTTGTTTGTCTGGACCCTATGAAGGGTCATTATTTGCCCACTGTTGACCCAGGCAGTTTTTCTGTAGACCCAGTACAGTTATCCCCACTGTAGACCCAGGCAGAATCTCTGTATAGTACAGTTGGATGTTATTTGTCCTCCGCAAGTCAGCGGAGTGTTTAGTTATCTGTTTATGTACCGATACTACTGTGTTTATTTAGGTCTCTCACTTTCATGGCTTGGCCCAGCCATTTGGAAATTGAGAAACAATATTTTTATCTTTGACTATGTTACTGACCATTTCTGTCTTCTGTAATGAATAATATTAAGTACTTTTAAGACATTTTAAAATGTCTCTGAGAAATTAAAGTTAAGATTTAAGATTAAGAATAACTAACTCAAATTAATGATGTCTAAATTAATATAATATGTTGTAACGTTAAGATTTAAAACCTGCTAGAGGATTCTGGCTGTGTATTATAGTATAATTTCATTTATATGATGAATGAGTTCTCTGTGAGAATGAGTTTGCCGTAGGCTACTGTATGTGTGAGGGTGTGCACAGGTTTTGGGGAAGTGCGTGTGAGTGTGTTCTGAGAGTGTGCGGGCGTGCATGCCGCCCCCCCCTCCCTCATCTTGTCAACCCCCCCCCCCCCCCTAACTCTGTGTCTCTGACCCAGTATGTGAGTGTGTGTGCACTTCTGAGTGCAGCGTATGTGTGCCTGTCTGAGAAACCACCTGGAGCCTTCAAGGTCAGATGGTCTGTGTGTGAGAGAATTGTTTTGGGAACATGTCTTGTTTAGACTTTCCTTTCTCCTATTTTTCGTAAACGTTCTGATTGTTTACTGTCTATGGTATTTTGTTTAATTGTCCTGTTCTTTTACTGTTAAGACTGCATTACCCATAAATCTCTGTTGGGAACGTCATGTCCCAGGTTACCATAACAACCAAATTAGACTCCATTGTTGAGAAGGACACAAGGTCGCTTCTCGCCCCTGAGGCGTATTACTTATCACTGACAGTTTCAACTGACTCCCCTGTGCCCAAGCTGCTACTGTACTGTACTGTAGTGTATGATTTAAAGCTCATTTCATTGATTTAAATAATTTAAATTATTTTATTTAACTTTTACAACTTGTTGTAAAAAAGGGGGGAGTTTAAGGTTTAATATATTTTAATTTTGATTTGTTTTTATTAATTTAATTTGATTTTGTTTTTAATTTATTTAATTTGGTTTTTCATTGATTTAAGATTTATTTGAAACTTAATTTGAAATATTTCTGTTACATGGGCTGGCGGTGACGGAGAGAGGACTGCAGTGTGGGGAAGGAGGAGAATCGGGTCATCATCGAAAACCACCTGACTGATGGGGTGCAGACGAACCACGACCTGAGGCCCGGCCAGACCAGTGCACGAGCCAATCAACCGCAGCGGCACGATGTAAAAATCGTGCCTTGTCGGTGAGAATTCTGTTGCACTGTTGTTGATGCCATGTGTAGTACAAACACTATCATGATGAACTAAATTGTTGTTGAAACAGTAAACTGGCCAAGTCTTCGTCCCCCCTAGGAACTACCTGAGAAGAAAGAAGAGACCCAGAAGAACGACCCCACATCAACTGCATCCTGCGTCCTCCTCCCTCACGTCTCTACAATGCCCCAACGTCAACGTCAACATCACCACGTCATCATCATCACCCTCATCATCATCATCGTCATCATCGTCATCCGATCAATGGTCATCCGATCAACTCATATTTTCTTTTTTCATTTTTCTTTCTTTATTCTTTATTTTTATCTGTTTATTCAATTTTAATTCTGTCTTCATTCATCTGTAAGAAACGATGAATGAAGGTGTCAAGTTTCTTTAACTTTAAGGATTTATTACAGTTCTTTAAAAAATATATATATTACAGTTTTTTGAAAATTTGAATTTCTAAATATTATTAAAGTCTTCATATTATTATTATTATTATTACCCTGATAAAATGTTTAATATGGAGGTCATATGAACCTCATACAAATATGAAAAGGATAGATTGTTAGGATAAGAATTATGATACATAATTATGTTTGTGTATGAGTCTCATATGACCATATAATATATATATATATATATGAACTGAACGTACAGTATGAGACCACATTTTGGTCGGATACTGTAGGGTCAGGCTAAAGATTACAGGTCATAATAACTTTAGACTATGAAATCATGATATACTGTATAAGTCACGAGTGGTGGAAAATAACCAGCACTACGTGGCACTTTCTTCCTGTTATTTCCTTGTTATGATATAGGAACAAATCAATGAGTTCCTACTACTTCCTTGTTATGATATGGGAACAAATGAATAAGTTCCACGACTTCTTACTGTCATAACTGTACTCTTTATATACATGTTAAACTTCCATTTTGGGAGAGAGAGAATCCTCCGACCTGACCGCTATGGTTGGAGAGAGAGATTTAGAAAGCTACCCCTATGGTACGCTCACTGTTTGTCTCCTCTGTCTGACTCCTCTCAAATACAACAATCTATGGACTGTCCTTTGGCTCGTGTCTCTTATTTTGGTTATGGATTTTATCCATAATCCATATTTATTTAATATTAATAATTTACATTTCAGTATTGATTCTTTCTTGAATTATATAGTTAACTGCCAGCGAAACCTGACACAGTCTGTTATGTTCTGGTGTTGGCTATGGAACAAACATGCCAAAACACATTTACATGTATGCCATGCTGCTGTTTATGTTTGTTATGCTGTTTGTTGGTCTGTCCGTTGATATATTTGTCCATTCATGCTGTCATAAGGTCATTCCATAATAGATCTGTCCATTACATCTGTCTATCGCTTTATTCCATTCCGTCAATATGTCCACTGCATTCCACCCATCCATCCATCCACCCACCCATCCATCCATCCACACACACATACACACACTCACCCCTCAACTCATCTTTCAACTCATCTATCATCTGTCCATCTGTTCATCCATCTATCCATCAATCTGTGACTGTCCCAGTCCCATCAATCCCTCTTTCATCCACCTATCTGCAGTACTGTATCTCCATCCATCAATCCGTTAAACCATTCATCCACTCGTCCATCTATCAGTCCATATACCATCTGTTTATCAACTCGTCCAGCTATCCATCAGCTCACCCATCCATATTTCTGTGTGTGTGTGTGTGTGTGTGTGTGTGTGTGTGTGTGTGTGTGTGTGTGTGTGTGTGTGTGTGTGTGTGTGTGTGTGTGTGTGTGTGTGTGTGTGTGTGTGTGTGTTCAGCGGTTAGTGATGTACAATAAGCTGAAATCAAAGTGACATTGAACACAAGTATGTGTCACAAATCAATGCTGTCAACAGCATAGCTCTAATGGAACAACATACTACAATGATCTCATGAAAGTTGAAAAGTGGAAGTAAGAGGTTAAGGGACACAATATCATGTTCACTGATCAGGGCTGGATTAACCATTGGGCCGGTGGGGCCGTTGCCAGGGGCCCTTGGCTCTCAGGGGCCCTTGGGGGAACTGGGCCACGTGGTCATTGACAATTTATTAAAATTAAATGTAAATATCGGCCAGGGGCCCCCATGGGGGTTAATCCGTCCATGTCACTGATTATTAGTGTGTTAATGCTCTTCTTGTGAAATATGATGCAGAGAATTAGGATAAAATAAGTTAAAAAAAAGAAAAAGAAGAAAAACATTGGTTGCCTGCCGAAACGCAATTTATGGGAGCATTTTAAGGAAAAATCCCATAAATTAGAAAACAAATGTTTAACGAGTAGTGAAAATAACCGATCCACAAGTTCACAGCGCGGCATGAAGCGACGCATTGTGAGCTTGTAGATCTGCTGTTTTCACTAGTTTGGGTCCCGGGCAAACGTCTAATTTCTCTTTTGGGTCACAGGCTAAAAAGTTTGGGAACCCCTGGGCTACATGACACCTACTGTAGCAATCAAGTTACAATTGCAGCCCTCCCAGTTGTCATTGTGATAAATCACTTTATTTATAGATTCCTGGATATACAGAGAAAGGGGTGAGAGGTGAACAAGATGTGGTTGATTGTGCAGCGATTGAGACACTCCGCTCCAGAGTCACATAATAGCGAATCGGTCTGGACACGGCTTTCTTTCTGCACCTCCCCCACACTGTCTTCCTTTCATTTTCCTATGCTGTCCATCTCAATAAAGAAAGTATAAATGTGAAGGAGAGTGGACAGCCCATTGACATTGACAGCTACTGTATGTAATGAAAGAGAGAAGTTTCTAACTAAGAAGTCTAGGCAAACGAGATTATGATGATTGGGTTATTATCCTCTTGCAGAATGATCAGCACTGTAATAAAAGAGCCAGAATTGAGACTGATGTTTATCAGTCCATAGGGAGTGAGACCGGCCTTCTGATTTCCAATCGAAATGGGAAAGAGAAGACTGACTGACAGGCTATTCTCACTGGGGTAGACCAGAGTCTGTTCCCTCTTTGTGCCTGTGTGTTGAGTGTAATGGCTTCAAAGAAAGCAGAATATTTGCATATCCTTTCGTTTGATAAAGGTCATGGCTGATAGGACAGTCTGCACAGGAAGACACACGCAGGCCCAAAATGCAATGTGCAGGCATAGATCACACGCACGCACGCACGCACGCACGCACGCACGCACGCACGCACGCACGCACGCACGCACGCACGCACGCACGCACGCACGCACGCACGCACGCACACACACACACACACACACACACACACACACACACACACACACACACACACACACACACACACACACACACACACACACACACACACACACACACACACACACACAGCAGAATAAATGCGTATGTATTGGTCAGAGTCAATGCCACCTTATTATCCAAGAAGTATTGTCCCTTTTTAGAAGTCTGTGTGCGTGCGTATGTGTGCGTGCGTATGTGTGTGTGCGTGTGTGTGTGTGTGTGTGTGTGTGTGTGTGTGTGTGTGTGTGTGTGTGTGTGTGTGTGTGTGTGTGCGTGCGTGCGTGCGCGTGTGCGTGTGTTAAGGTACTTGATTCAGGCCCTCTGGACTTGTCTGCCCTCTCTGTCTGTCCTTTTTCTAATTGGCCATCTGAGTACAGTCATACACAGTCAGAGTACACTAGTCATTCTAATCAGCTGTCTCTACAGCTGCCTCTCGCATCCTCACCAAACAGCAGTTACTCCTTTGGTGTCTAAATATATTTTGTAATAAATATTAATAAATTAATGAATAAAATCACAATCTCAGTAAGTGGTAGTTGCAGAATGTCAGGGGTTAATTATGATGGACAGTGTTTAATAAATAAATTATGGATCTCTAAATCCATAGTGAAAATAAGACAAAGAGACCAAAGGACTATACTCTTAGATTGCTGTATTGAGGAGAGACAGACAAGGAAGACAGACAGTGGGCATACCATCCTAGTGGTATGCTTTCTAATCTCTCTCCCCACCACTAGCTGGCAGGTCGAGAATTCTCTCTCCCAAAATGGAAGTTACATTCAGTATATAAAGACATACAATTATGACAGTAAGATCTTCGTGGGACTCATTGATTCGTTCCCATATCATAACAAGGAAGTAGTAGGAACTCATTGATTTGTTCCCATATCATAACAAGGAAATAACAGGAAGAAAGTGCCACGTAGTGCTGGTTATTTTCCACCACTCGTGACTTATACAGTATATCATGATTTCATAGTCTAAAGTTATTATGACCTGTAATCTTTAGCCTGACCCTACAGTATCCGACCAAAATGTGGTCTCATACTGTACGTTCAGTTCATATATATATATCTTATATGGTCATATGAGACTCATACACAAACATAGAATTATGTATAATAATCCATATCTAACAGTGTTCAATACAATTATTTCAGCTCTAGTTTCACAGCACAATTCAAACTATCATTCAAGGCACACATTGCATCAGTCACCCGGTCCTGTACAGTAGGTTCACACTCTATAACATCCGTAAAATCAGAACCCCCCCTAAAAGCCCCAGGACAAAAATCCACTCGTCCTAGACAATTTGCCCTCCTGGCCCCCGAACTGTGGAATAAACTCCCTGTCGCACTTACAGTAGAACAACAGACTCACTCCCTAGCTTCCGCCGTGGACTGAAGACACTCAATGACCATACATGAAGCTAGTTAGCATTTTTTTTTTTTTTTTTTGTTCTTAGAAACTTTTTTTTACTGATTATATTGTTTTTCTAGATTGATATTCATATGCATTTGTTATATTGTTGTTGATGTTCTTACATATAAATTTGTTTATTATAGTGATGTATTATCTGCTTATTGTAAATCGCTTTGGATTAAAAGCGTCTGTTAAATGCCTAAACTGTAAACTGTCTAGTGTACATCTGGTCTCTTACCGTCACAGACATGAGTCTGTTACTTTCTGTTGCCATGTCACCCAGTTAAACGGGATAACTGAAGAACTATATCACATTATCACAACAGCAGTGAGTTCGTAAACACAATTAGTGGGGAAAAGATCAATACTAGAGTTGGTGTCAGGGTAAGGTCATTATTCACTGGCTGAACTTGGTGTGAACCAATGCATTTACTGTCCACGTGATAGACACAAATCAGCCAGTTGTATTATTTGGTTAAATTCATGAGTTGGATATGTGTGTATGAACTACTGATGCTGTATATTATTGTACCCATAATAGTGATTATCTTGTTTTAATTTTCCTGGGGAACTAAATAACGTTGAAGGCTGAAGCCTCAAAATCAACAAATTCCATTGCATGAATGCTGATGAAAATATACAGTCCTTAAGATTAATGTCCGTTGTCACCCTCTCCCAACAGAGAGAAGTGCAACAATGTCCAAACTACAATAAAGATGGCAGTGCTTCTAGTGTCCAATCTGCAGGGGCGACTGAGTTACTAGGGCCCAAGGTGGAGGGGCCTTCTTCATTTTATACTTTAGCTATTTAAAAATAGCAGATATACAAGCTCACAGCGCGGCTCCGAGTGCCGCGCTGCGAGCTTGTATATCTGCTATTTTGCAATAGTTAAAAGTACCCAGGGCCCAGAATTTGGTGCGACACCCCTGAGTGGAAGTACAGTAATAGTAAGGAGACCACCTAGGACCACTGTAGATGTGGCAGTAATATGAAGACTGAATTAGTTTGGAAACATATTTAAAATATAAAAAGACAAAACAAGATCAGGCATAAGGCCCGCCGTGCAAGACAGGGTTCATGGTCGCATACATGTTACTGTATGTAAGGGATAGCGCTCTGCAGTCGTTCTCCAGGAATAACAATCCCGTCAGCCTGATAACTAGATAGATAGAGTTATCAGGCTGTTGGGATTGTTACTTCTGAAGAATGGCCAAGGAGCCAGTCGTTGTCCTGCTTATTGTCCGGCTACTCAATACAATTAATAATTTGACACAAAACTAAAAACAAAACAAAGTATTTCCTTGTTTACAGACTGCTGAAAGTGTTCCCCAATTGTTGCGCTGGGCGTTCCAGCAGCGCAACATGTCACCTTGGAAAACAAGGAAATGCTTATCAGATAGAATACATTTTCTGATACTTCGTCTTTCAGTCTTTCAGTTGTAAATGACGCTGTGTGTTTGTTTACATGGCTGACATGTTGGATATGGCACTACATTCACACAGTGACGCCTGAGTGCAGCAGGTGCTCTGAGCCTTTGATTAGGCAGTGGCCTGTGTGACGGTTCCCTCATTAGGAGGATATACTGTAGGCCATAGGGTTATGTATTGTATCACTCTTTGGTTATAGTTATTTGCTTTATATTAATATGTTCTGTTCTCCTTCCCATAGGACTGGGGAGCAGCATCGTTAAGACTGATTGGTGTGCACCTGGGCCCGGTCCACACCTATAAAAGCCTGCTTCCCCAGTCCTCTCGCAGCTCTCCTCACTCCAGCTCCTCTCCCACCATTCCCCTTATTTGTTATTTCTGTTAGCACATGCAACACTCACACTACATCTCTCACTCATCCATACATGCACTTCACTACTGATCTGACTGACTTCCACACCTCACTCTTCATTTTGGTATGTTTCATTAACTTTAATTATTTAAATAAATTGTTTAAACTTTGTTTTGACTGCGTCTCCCCCAGTTTTTGTTGTGTTCCATGTAACCCCTAGGCCAGGAACATAACAAGTGGGGGCTCGCGCCGGTAAATTTTGACTTTTTATGCAGTGAGTTTGGAGAATCAAGTGATTCTCCCTTCTGCATTTGTTTGGTAGTGCTGTGCCGCAATAGTAGAGTCAATTGGCTAAATTCTGCAATAGTAGAGTCAATTGGCTAATTTGGGCGTCGGTTAATGGCTCGTTGGCGCTGTGGTTTTGTGAAAGCAGTGTCTTCAATTGGGAATCATTCCGGGGGTTCCTTTGTCCTGTTTGATCAACAGTCTGGTGAGTACAGAAAGCGCTGCTATGCTTTTTGGTCTGGACTTTAAGTTTGGGGAGATGCAGTTAACTTTTTGGGTTGAATTTAATTTGAGTTTCATTGGTTAAGTTGCATTAAGTATTTGGTTAAGTTTGGTGGGGAGGTTTTTCCTGGTTTATTGTGCTGCTAAAGTGAAAGTTAAAGAGTTTCCTGGCTGGTTTTAATTCATTTTTCATACAAGTGTCCCTGTGAGGTGCGTTTTTTATTTTTCAGCTACTGGGGTTAAAATAATGCAAGTCGTTTAGGCCCGGGTGGTTTAGGTGCACGGGGCGGCTGGAGATTGCGGGTGCGTACCGGTGTGTGCGTACCCCGTCTCGGGAGCGCAGCCAGGTGGTGTACGCAGGTCGCCAGCTAGTGGTTGCCTTTCCTACCCCTGGGTTAAGCTAGGCCTTTGCGGTGGCCTTCATGTGCATAAATACCCACCGTTAACCAGCACATCCAGTCGGGTGGAGTTAGCGGGGTGGTTTAAATAGTGGGGCACTTGTTGCATTTTGTTTTGTTTGCCAGGGGGGGAATCTGTTAAAGCGCACGTGAGCCAGGATGGTTACAGTAGATGAATTTGTAGATTCTCCTTCTGAGGAACTGTTAAGTCAGTGCACCAAAGACCAATTACTTAAAATAGCAGAAAACTATAACATTGAAATTGGGCCAGTTGACAAGAGATTAAAGGAGACTTTATTTCAAGTGTTGAGAGAGAATTTATTTGAGAAAGATGTTCCTGTTCATGAGGGACTACTGTCTACTCCAACAAAGTCAGTGGTCACAGCGGTGGCGCCGCCGTTTGTGATGCCTGTAGTGTCACCAGGTTTGAATTTCGAACAACAAAAAGAGTTAATTTTGTTGCAAGCTAAATTACAAGCAGATCAGGAAAAGGTGAGGCTAGACACACAGTGTGCTCAAGAAAGAGTGAGACTAGAAACTCAGTATGCAATTGAAAAAATGAAACATGATACTGAACAAGCTAAAATACAGGTTGAGCAGAACAAGTTAGATTTGATAAGGGATGGTAAGATGGAACCTGCTGCACAAGTATCTCCTAGACCTGCAGATCAGTCCGAGGGGTCGTTTGACATAAATGGAAATCTCCGTCTGGTGCCCAAGTTTTCAGAACGGGATCCAGAGACATTTTTTGTAATGTTTGAGCGGGTGGCTGACCTGCGTAAATGGCCTGATTCGGCGCGCACACTGCTGTTACAGTGCGTCTTAACCGGCAGGGCGCAATGAGTGTGGCTGACAGTCAAAAATATTCCCGTGTTAAAGCAACGGTGCTTAAAGCCTACGAGCTCGTCCCAGAGGCATACCGCCAGCGGTTCAGGTTTTCTAAGAAACATGACAAGCAGTGTCATTTGGAATTTGCACGTGATTTAACTACGTCTTTTAACCGCTGGTGCAACGCCTCGGAGGTAACAGAGCTTGAAGAGTTGTGTGACTTGATGATTTTGGAGCAGTTTAAAAATTCTGTTCCTGCTCGAGTGGCGACGTATATTAATGAGCAGAAAGCGCGCACTGCTGCAGACGCGGCAGCGCTCGCTGATGATTTTGTCCTGACGCACCGTGAAGAGTTTAATGCGGGAGGTGGCAATCATGCTGCCAATGAGTCACATGGCCGATATGATAAACCTCATCCTGTCGAAGCTAAAAGTAACAGCAGTGGTAATGTGCGTGAGTCGGAAAAGGTCTGCAATCATTGTCATAGGAGGGGCCACTGGAGATCAGATTGTTTTAAGTTGAACGGTTACCCAAAGACTGACAATTTTAATGCAGGTGATCGGCAACCAAAAGGGGCTGGCATGTCCGCTCCAGTTCATCCGGTGTCCACTTGTGTTACACCACATTTCGGTCAAAATAAAGATGCAGTAGTTGCAGCAGTAGATTCTTACCGTCCATTTATCATGAAGGGTTCTGTCTCTTTGGTGCAAGGTGGGGAAGAAGTGCCCGTAACTATTCTGAGAGACACAGGGGCTTTTGACTCATTTATTCAGGCTGGTGTTCGATCTTCCTTTGACTAATGTTTCTGACACTGGTGACAAAGTGCATATCCGGGGCATAGACATGAACATACTGTTGGTTCCCTTGCATAAAGTGATGCTTAAATGTGAATTGTTCCAGGGAGAAGCAAAGCTTGCTGTGCGCCCAGCACTGCCGGTTCCAGGGGTGACGGTCATCCTGGGTAACGACCTGGTTGGTGCTCGGGTGTGGGCAGAGGGTCCACCACCGGCAATGGTGACATCCGTTCCCCTGGTGACGGGGGAAGCGAATAAAAGTGACCGTGACGGTCCAAAGGTCAAAGTATCTGAGAAGTTTCAAAGTATCAAAACTGACAAGCCTAAAGAAAAGTTGGCATTAGTTCAGGATAAGATAAAACCGGTGTCTGGCGTTAAAGCTGAGTGCCGGGTCTTTAGTCCAGGAGACCAGGTCCTGGCTTTACTTCCATTGGTTACTTCACCATTTCATAGAATTTCAAAGTTTTCTGGTCCACACAAGGTGGTGAAAAAGGTCTCAGAGCAAAGTTACATGATCTCAACACCCAATCGTCAGAATTCCACCCAACTGTGCAATGTAAATTTGCTCAAGAAATATTGTCACTAAACCCAGTTATTTTCCACTCTCCAGATTCTCCATTTAGGCTCAGTGGGTCCTTCTTTTGTCCTGTCATCATCCCAAGGTCTTCATTGATCAGTTGCTGGGGTGATGGCCTGCAGGGGGGGTTAGCCATTGGAGGAGCAAGTGGTTGGGTTTGGTAATACAGTGCTGGTGTTCATTTGGGATTCTGTTTTTTATACGTTATTATTACTACTTACCAGTGTCATGTTAAAGATTTAAATGGGGTTATATAGCACCTCTAATTCTAGAGTTTGGAGACCCAAAAATGTTTGCATGACCTGTGTTATTCTTTTACCCTAAGATGTCTCCTGGGTTTTCTCCATTTTAGGCCATCATGTTTGTCATCTCTTAAAAGTGCTCCTGTGTACAAAGGCTGCTGAGGTGGTGGGCAGGATGGTGTGGCGGGGTGGAGTTAAAAGTGGATATAGGGGATAAATAGTACAGGTAGTATGTATACAACATTTAAAGTACAATATTCAAAGTAACAGGGTGTCCGGTGATCCCCTTGGGACCCCGTCTTTATGGGGGGGGGGTGTGAACATAACACCTGTTATCAAGCCGAGCGGTCTGTTATCCAGAAATAACAGACCGCTGATTTCAGCGATTGACCAATCAGAATCGAGCTTTCAAACAAGCTGTGCAATAAATATACGGTAGAACACAAAAGCTTGACGGATTGATATACTGACACATCAGAACCGGTATTTAAGGCTTTTACAAGGCAGAAAATTATGAAGCACTCAAATGCTATGACATGAAAGTTGAAACCATAAACAGTAACACAGTATAAACACATACTGTATACCATAAAAGCAGGAGCATTTGAGAACATTTGTACTCTCCAAGGTCATTTGCTGCGTGTGCAATCTGTGCATGTACCGTATAATTGATGTTAATATGGTGTAGGTTATTCGCTTAATTTACCCCACCACTCGCGTGCACACACACACACACACACACACACACACACACACACACACACACACACACACACACACACACACACACACACACACACACACACACACACACACACACACACACACACGCGCCATCATTATGTTTGGGTGCCAAAACAGGCTATAATCAGTGTTCGATGGACAGACAATGGGAATCAATTAACTTCCTGTTTGTAGAGTGGGTCAGACTAGACAGAGGACTGCTGGTCCCCCGGGAGATGACCTCCTAATACTGTGACCCACCCCACTTCCCTTTAGACACACACACACACACACACACGCACACGCATGGACGCACGGACGCACGCACAGGTCTACTCATAGATGACTCTTGATTTAAGAACAGAAACGTACCTGCCGGTGCAAACACTGGCCACACCATCCTCTCTTGTTCAATGTTTTTCTGTTCCTCAGAAATGACGATTGTGTCATTTTGACCTTAACCTTGTGTCTGAACCAAATGTTAATCATCCCTTCAGGGCAGCCCACTGATCGATCAAACCAAGTTTCATGAGAATCCAGCCATCTGTTCCAGAGTCATTTTGCTAAGAGACAGAATAACCTGCTATGCACTGCTGAAAGTAGGGTAAAACGTTTTCGGATCTCCTTAAATATAGAAATGTGTATATTTATATACTATAGGGGGATTACAACCAGAGATCTTCATAAATCAGTAGAGATTTCAAATGATTACTTAAAGGGATATAACACTTTCAAAACTTTTTTTTCGTCTAATCAGGCTTGTATGAACACCCTGAACAGTTTTTAATTTGCTTCATTCAGTATTTAGATATTTGATGTAAATGTTACCACCTCCAACACGCCCAGGCCCTCTCCACATACACACCCATTGTAACTTCAAACTCCATTTTAACCATGATAGATTCATTAAAAACACCCATTATTTTTTCTGGTGACTCATAATACCCTCCTAATACGTGAGCAGACCGTGTTTTTTCAATAACTTTTTTCATTTATTTTCAATAAAATATTATTGTATTTAATGTTTTCCATTTTCCCAAAGAATTATTAAAAATAAAAGAAAAAGGTTATTGAAAAAACACGGTCTGCTCACGTATTAGGATGGTATTATGAGTCACCAGAAAAAATAATGGGTGTTTTTAATGAATCTATCATGTTTAAAATGGAGTTTGAAGTTACAATGGGTGTGTATGTGGAGAGGGCCTGGGCGTGTTGGAGGTGGTAACATTTACATCAAATATCTAAATACTGAATGAAGCAAATTAAAAACTGTTCAGGGTGTTCATACAAGCCTGATTAGACGAAAAAAAAGTTTTGAAAGTGTTATATCCCTTTAACCCTCTAAGGCCCAAATATAGAAATACTTGAAATAAAAAATTGAAAAAAATCAGATGGTGTTGTAGGAGTCCTAATAAGAGGAAAATGTAATGTTTTTTTCAAAAAAATGTTTTTGTAAGGTTTTATAGCCATAAATCATAAATCATAAATCATGCTCTAATTTACATATGGGGGATATTTTTCACAATAATAACATATGTACATGTTCTAGACATTCTAATGATCACCAAAAAAATAGTACAGGCATTTTACTTATGTTTTTGTGAGGAATAGCTTCCATGAAAAAGTGAGATGTTGTTCGTGAAAACTCTGGAATGTCAGCGGGTGTGGCGGGTGTGAATGTCAGCCCCTGTGGGGGGTATTTATATGCAAATATTGTGGCCAATGGCATTGTAATACTAAACAATAGAATCCAATGGTGATGTTTAGGTGGTAGGGGGAGCTAAAATAAAATGATTTAAACCTTTTTTTGGATAAAATACAAACGTTGTAATATTACAACAGTGGGCCTTAGAGGGAGGACCATTTCAACTCTGGGACAACCAGATCTTATTTTATTGTTAATATCAACACAATCCTGAGTTATTTTTTGTGTTCGTAATGCGAAATGCATCATTGTAGCATGCTACAAAGCATCATATGATGCAAAATGCATCATATGATGCTTTGTAGCATGCTGAAATACTAAAATATCTAAAAACACAGATTGAACACAAAAAATATAACTCAAAGGATTGTGTTGATTGTGTTGATCGTGTCCCAAACAACAATAAAATAAGATCTGGTTGTCCCAGAGGTGAAATTGTCCTTTAAGAACATGCACAAAATATGACCCAGACATCATTTTTAACCACTTTATCCATTTATACATTGGCTATTAAAAAATAGCAGATATACTAGCTCACAGCCGTCACTTTATGCCACACTGCGAACGTGTACATTTATTTGATTCTTTTTAAATTTATTTAGAAAAATATTGAAAATGTTTGGATTTTATTTTAACATATGGTGTACTGTAAATCTTCTCTACTGGGGGTCCCTACCTCTACCTTTTATGTAATTTAATAGAAATAATGAGAATAATAACAGAATAGAGCAGGGAGAAGAGAAGAGAAGAGAAGAGAAGAGAAGAGAAGAGAAGAGAAGAGAAGAGAAGAGAAGAGAAGAGCGACATCCAAATTCTGTGGTGAAATATGCCCAGCCATTTTATCAACAAGTAGAGTGCCACAGTGTCCCTTTTAAAGGTAAACAGGTAATGCCTTTATTTATGTATTTGTAATGTTGCTACAAGTCATGAGACATCTCAGAGTAGGGAGTTTATCTCCTCAACATTGAGGTCAAAGGTCACTCCCCCTCCTCCCCCTCACTGATTTCCCAGGACCCCCAGAGTGGAGCAGCATCAAAGCCTTGCCTGGATCCCCTCATTAAGGGCCTATTCTCTGATCATAGCCCTGCCATTGCACCCATGCGTTTAGTGGAGAACCAGCTCGCTATTCTCCATACACTATACACACACATACTGTATGCACACTCTGTGCGCTTGCACACACGCCCACGCTAGCATAAATTAAAGTATGCATATACTGTACAGACGTTCACTCATAAAAGTAGCATGCAAGTTAGTAGTCAAGTAGTCAATTTGCAGTATAGTAGTTAAATGGGACACATGCTCAGTGGTGTAAAATAACTAAGTACATTTACTTAAAGGCCGGATGACAGCCAAAGAAGTTTAACATTATGATACAGTAGGTCACGTGGTCTTTCTCCAAACAGTCTGAAAAGGAGGCGGGGCCGTATCAGTTAGTAGTGAGTGTATACTTCGTCCGTTGTGCGGTGCCGCGCACAACGTGATGCGTTGTTGTTAGCTTGTGGTGCGGCTAGCACCGCACGGCTATTTTGTGTGTGTACACACACACACACACGCGCGCGAAAGCACACACACACAGGCTACACACACAGAGTGTATGAGCCACGGACCTCCTCTGTGGAGGAGGAGATCGCTGGACCCTCGTTCTAGGTCAGGTGCTCCAGTCAGGTTTAGGGGAAGAGACAGCAGGGTATGGCCGACAAAACCGTCTCAGGGACGGGGAGAAGCGTGTTGGACCCTCGTAACTAATCTCTGACACCTTTTTTGAAGAAGACTTGTATTTTTTTTTACCGGTATAACCACTGATTTTATAGCGAATGCTGTATAATTTTTACCCCTAGAACTGATAGTTTTAAAGTTGGTTTTGAAAGTCGGAAACACACCTCAGACAGCTTTTGTTGAGGCAGTTTCAAAAGATAATGATATGGATGCTCGACTCCGCCCCTCCCCCCCATATTAGCCCAATCAAATTAAGGTATTGCCGTCCGTCCGTTACTGTACAGAAAGTACTACTTTCAGTACAGTAACTACAATACATTAATTTGATTGGGTAATTTAACATGGGGGTACATGACATCATTAAAAAAAATGGATAATTTGATAGCCATAATTAGCTGTTTTGGCCATGTCACCCGACCTTCAAGTACTGTGCTCTAGTACAATTTTACTGGAGAATTTCCAATTTTACTCCAATAGTTTTACTTCTATTCCACTACATCTCGTATCCAAATATTGTACTTTTACTCCACTAAATTTATTTGAAAACTTTAGATACTAGTTAGTTACTTTGTAGATTTTGATTCTTATTACAAAAAATATACCAGCAAGACGTCCTAGGAGCACTGAAACAACAGAGACTGACACAATATGTATACATCCATATACTGTATGGGTATTCCCAGATATCATGGGCTTAATATTGATGACATCAGGGATCTTGGCCATATACTGTATGGAGCGTGACATGAGGCGTGACACACGGACGGACATGATCTGCAGGTTTTCATACTAAATGCATCCTACGGTCGCAAGTTAACCACTTCAACCCTATATACTGTAGGCCTACATTTCGACCATTAAGATAGCTGATCTGCAAGCTCACAATGCGTTTGCATAGCGACGCATTGTGAGCTTGTAGATCTGCTGTTTTCAAAAATATTGTTATGCATTTGAAACGTGAAATGGGACATTCTACATAATGACAACTTTCACTTTTGATGCCAATACTTTTGTACTTTTACTCATGTACATTTTGAATTCCACACTTTTACTTGTAACAGAGTACTTCTACATTGCAGTATTGATACTTTTACTTAAGTAAATCATTTGAGGACTTTAACCACCGCTGCACATGCTGTCTATTGCCAATGTGAGTGCTTCTCTAATTCACCCCTTGTTCTCACATCTTATCCCCCCTTCTTTCGCCTCTCCTCTCCTCCAACATCCAGTTCATCCTCCTCTCATTACCTCTCTCTCCAACATCCTTCACCCTCCTACAGAAGAGCCCTGCGGTCGTAAATGACTCCAGTCACGTGACGTGAGTAATATTTCAGCATAGATAATTAATAAATAATTAACAACCGCAAATGAGAGTGATCCACATCAAGGGACGCACAAAACCAGCGTCCAAGAATCATTCCCTCCTCCAGGGACATGCTGGGCCCCTGATTCAACCCGGGAAAAAGAGTTGGAGAGGCCCTCATTGCGCGCTATAGAGAGAGAGATCTCTCTATAGCGCTGCTGCTACTCAAAGATTTGCCATTTCAGATCATGACAAGTGACAAGCCAGTGGGGCCAATTACATGAGTTATATTTCGTTGCTGTCGGGTGGAAACCTTGTATGTCCAAAACCGTTTGTTTTTATCATTTAAACAATGATTTAACTAGTGAAAAGCACACAACGCCTCGCACTGCAAGGCGTTGTGTGCTTGTAGATCAGCTGTTTTCACTACTTTTGTGCGACGGCCTTGTATGATGAAGCAGGGCTTTGCTTTGCGAAAAAATTTACTTTGTTGGCCGCCCAGCCCCCAAAATGGACCGAAGGCCGACATAATATTTTTTAATTTTTTCCTAATGGCCGGCCTGGACCGGCTGGGAATGAACCGGCCGTTCGTGAGTTGTCCCGCTTTTCCCAATGGCCAGCACGTCCCTGCCCTCCTCTAGCAGAACCAGTGCTTAATTGTATCTGAGGCAATTCGGTGGTCAAAGTGAAACTAGGGGACTGACGGATTCCAAAGAAGTGGAGAGGGGAGAGAGGTACAAAATGCAAAAAATAAGAGAGAGAAAAATAACAGTGCAGCAGTCACGCAAAGGCAATCTTTGTGTCTAAATGCCTGACTGAGAGCACTTGGAGCCACATGATGAATATTCGAAGACTAGAATCTAAAGTCATCTGATACAAAGTAAGAGATTAAATATGCAACGTGTTGGGAGATTCAGGATTTTCTTTCCCCCGCTTATTTTTTCTGGGGGAGTGGGGTTGTGTGTGTGTGTTGGGGGGGTGGGTGGGTAAAAAAAAAGACCAGCAGGCGTTTTTAGTGAATCTAGTTCAAGCACAACATTAATACTGTGGGATTATTCCGGATTCACGTTCCCCACCTTTCACTGCACACATGCACGTGCACAAGCAAAACCGCATCCACGTGCCACCACATTGTATTTGTGCACACACACACACACACACACACACACACACACACACGCACGCACGCACACACACACACACACACACACACACACACACACACACACACACACACACACACACACACACACACACACACACACACACACACACACACACACACACACAGGAAATATGCATGCAATGTATGCAAAACATTTTGCATTCTTTTCTTCCCCCAATATTTAGTCATTATATCAAGTGATTCCTCCCCACACACATTTCTGTGTGTTGTCACCGCTGTTCCCCGCCGGGAGGACGTAGCGCACTCTTCACACTACTTCAATCAGATCACGTGCACAGCGCACGCATGTATAGCCTAAGGACAATATTCTATCCCCATATGTGTCAAAGCCGCGCACTGTGATAGTAACACTGAGACGCCCGTCTCTCAGTTAGTTGGGCTTCTTTGTCGCCCTCTGCTCCAAATTTTCATTCTATTTGTCGTTTCTTTTATCGACTTCCAAATCTAAATAATTCCTGTAATCTGAACGGTAACAGGTCAAGTGGACAGTATCATCTGGGCATCTAGATGTAAAATTGGCTATTTTGTCCAAAATGTTTACAAAAAAAGAACATTTGAACATTTTTAAAGAAAGTGTACATAATCATGACATGCTTAAATATTCAACATAAACAAGAAGTTGAAGGATAAAACTAGAAAGATGCAATTGGAAATTGCAAGTGTGGTTGCTGCGACACAAGTCACACTTGCAAATTACCATTTGAATTTTCCCCCATTAAAGTCAATGGAGAAAATGTATTCACAAATATGTTTATATAAATCAAACCATATAACGATGAAGCCGGTCGATTTGACATAGGCCTATATGGCCCAAGTGCGTGTCACCAAAACTGTGGGAGGAGAAAAAAGGTTTATCTAGGAGGGGATGGAAGATGGATGGATGGAAGTACTATAGTCTGATTGCCCTGCAGGGGCAACCACACTAACTAATAAGTCTGATAATGTTGTACAGTACCATGCATGTTCACATCACGTATACTTAACATTACAATCTATTTTATTTTTGTTAAATGTATTTTTACATTGGTGCCCAGATGTCCCCAGTGCCCACCTGACCTGTAACCAATAACCATCCATCTGAACAACCCATCCACTTCCATCCCCACCCTGACATCTGCCTCTCCAAAATTGATTTTAGTGCCTAGAGCCAGTGCAAGTCGCACAGGAATTGAGCTTGGTTTATGTTGATACTTAGCAAATGATCTGGTGCAGACCTTGCATTTGGAGGTGTGTGTTAATCTTAAAATGAGGCATGGTCTCATCTTCCCCACAAACTTTGCGTTCCAAACAGCTGGGAGCTCTCTCAGAGAGAGAGAGACTAGAAAACAAAAATAAAGTTATTTGACAAACTGAGAAAAGTCTTCCCAAAACCAGAGCAAAATGGAATGATATTTTTGAGCGGTGATCACCAGGCCTGGAATTTCATCATTTTAGGGGTAAGGCCACTTGGCCTTTGGTGTTGTCCATTTTTGGAGGCCACAAAGTCCAAATGCCATCATATAAAACAAGATTTTAGTCCATTCAAAGAATTAGTTGAATTTAAGGGTTAAGGATGATAACCTAATCTGCAGTGAAATAGATAAATGATTGGTATTTACAATCTGATCCATGCTCAACCCTGCACCAATCAAAGTCATTAGATTGGTTTAAAGATGGGGACTCGGGGGAGTTAAGATTTCAGAATCTCAACAAAAGACACAGACAAGAAAGAGACAGCAGTGTCTACTTTCTACATATTGACAAGAAAGAGACAGAGAAAGTACAGTCAGATGGGGCATTAAGGCCACTGTGGCCTGAAGCGTGTCGCTGTTACTACATCTCATCTTTTCGACACCTGACTCTAACCCTCACCCTAACCTTAACCTCCGTGGAGTGAGCCTACAATACCTCTACTCACCACACACACACACACTTTAAGGGAGAGGCGCTGTTGTTCAGGCCAGGCACACTCACTCACCGTCTCCTATACGTGGCCGTGTGTGTATGCGTGCGTTAGTGCGTGTCTGTCTGTCTGTATGTAGCCTGAGTACCTCTGGATGACCAGTGAGGTGCTGTATGAACACATGTGTGTACCGTACATGCATGCATGCACACACACTCTCTCACACAGACACACACACACGGCCACACACACACACACACACACACACACACACACACACACACACACACACACACACACACACACACACACACACACACACACACACACACACACACACACACACACACACACACACACCACCGCTCACTTCTTTTTTTAAACAGAGAATAGAAGGACAACCGTGAATATGTACAGACTCAGTGAACACAGTCTTGCAATTGAGAAAGGACGCTATAGGCAGATCCGGCTCCCAAGAGAAGACAGACTGTACCACTCATTGCACACAAAATGGGGTAAAACATGGGGCGGCAGTGGCTCAGGGGTAGAGTGGCCACCTGGCAACTGAAAGGTTCCCAGTTCGATCCCGGGCTCCCCCAGAGTTACGGTCGAACTGTCCTTCAGCAAGATGCTAAAACCCTAATTGCTCCCGATGAGCAAGTTGGTGCCTTGCATGGTTTCCTCCACCATCGGTGTATTAATGTGTGAGTGAACGGGTGAATGTAATGCACAATCTCTGTAAAGCGCATTGGATAAAAGTGCTATATAAAGCTATAAAGCTACACTTCCTAACCACTTGCCCACAGTACCAAGACATCAGAAACACATACAGTACTTCCCACAAATTACAATCACTCAAGGAGAGTTTGAAAACATGACTAATGACAATACTCCATATCTGCTGGGTGAAGTACAACAATGTGCAAACACAGCTGCAAGATGTGTGAGCTGTTGTGACAGGATGTCTAACAGAATACAACCAAGCACTACAAATCATTGTGTATATTCCTGCACTGTTGGCACGAGTGACCTGGGTACAGTACACAGAAATACTATACAATCAGAGAGAGATTTTCCCACCGGCTCATGCTTTCATATGCTGTTTTAAAAAATAACCTGGGAATGATCATGTGAATATTAAACTGATATGTCAAGGTATCACAGATGTCTCTTAATAGGTATGAGGAGACGTTGCTATGGTGATTATGATGTCAACTTATTCCATCATGTGATGTTTTGGTAAGCAGAAATCTTTTGTTTCCCCCGTATTTCCATTACATCGCATTTAGTCAGGAACACTCGCGTCAAAGTAGATTCATACATTTATTGCAACAAATGGAATACAGTTGGACGCTACAGTTAGCGTTCGGAGATGTTCCCTGAATGTTTTACACGCATGCTTGCTAAGCAAAATCAGGACACATAGGGATAAAATAGTAGTACAATAGCAATAAATTGAAATAATATTAGCTTGAATTAGCAGACCCAATTGCAAGAATTTGAGCCTGATCAAAAGCTGGAGGCTGGGGTGGAGGAGGTAGCTAAGCAGCAGCAGATCGAAGCTTCGGATGAAAGACGAGCAGAGCTAATGAATGTGAGCGTTTTTAATTACCATAATCTGATGTTATCATATCCCAGGACAACTCTGGACGAGTTTTGCTGTTGTTGTTTTTTGTTTGTTTGTTCTTCTCGAGTTCTGATCGCGTGGTGGGGTACAGTGCTAAATCGCTTATTTATATCGCTCAAGATTTTATAGTAGTTTAGTTTTAGTCTTTTGCGTAATATGAGGTATTTGTCAGGGGTGAGATTAAAACATCTCAACATCATAAAAAATCAACAAAACAGCAAAAAGGGCAATAATTTATTTTCACTATCATTCCATGCCTAAGGAACAAAATGACAGAATATATGACTGTTTTGGTCATGGGTTTCTTCTTCTGCTGCCTGGCCAAGGATTGGCATCTGTCTCGGGGGAGAGAGGCTCCCCTGGGGCGGTGTCCTTTACCTTGTCAAGGTACGCTAGGTTAGCCTTCTTATGCGTGCTGTTCAAATGGACTTTTAGATTTGTGGGATTTTTCCCCTTGAGTAATGCACCGCATGCCGTATTATCATTTTCTACAAGGCATTTACTCTTATCTGAAACACAGTCATATTCAAAGTAATCCCAAATGGGACTCTGCCGCTTTCTTCCAACTTTCGAAACCACCATGATACCAGGTTCTGTATTTTGGCTCCCCTGGGGCGATGTCCTTTACCTTGTCAAGGTACGTTAGGTTAGCCTTCTTATGCGTGCTGTTCAAATGGACTTTTTTAGATTTGTCATTATCATTTTCTACAAGGCATTTACTCTGATCTGAAACACAGTCATATTCAAAGTAATCCCAAATGAACTTTCGAAACCACCATGATACCAGGTTCTGTATTTTGGCGTGTCCGAGGGGCGTGGTAAACTGGCACAGAGGGAGATAGGGAGAAGAGCCTGGCGACGCGAGGTTAGAGCATAGGATTAGAGGGAGAAGGAGGAAGATAGATATATGAAAATAGATTGGACATCCATCCAAAACAAATTGACAAAGACGAAAACTAAGGAGATTTTCTCTATCATTTTAGTTTATTTTAGTTAGTTTTGTAAACACACAATACCGTTTCAGTTAGTTTTAGTTTTTTTTTTAAAGCGTAGTTTTTGTTTTGTTTTTCAGTTAACGACAACGTGTTTCCATTCTAGTCTTCGTTTTATCGTTAGTTTTAGTTTTATAACCTTGCAAATGAGTAGCCGTAGTGGACTATGGTGGCTAAAGGGGGACTTTGGATGACAACACAGGAGAAAACGCGTTTGGTACATATACACTATACTGTATACAATTGTAATTGAGTGATATAAATAAGCGATTTAGCACTGTACCCACCACGCGTGATCGAATCCTCCTTTAACCACTTATGCCCTATTCTATACTTACTGAATGCAATTGGAAAGCCTATCTACAACACGCATCATACATTCTCCTGTCTTGCTATGTTTTCCCTCTCTCCATCTTTCTTTTTACAACTCTCCTTCTTTATCCTTTTCTTTCTCCCATCCTTTCTCCGACCCTCAGCTGGTGCTTCCCCTCTCTTTGCCCCCCTTCTTACTTTTGTTCCCATGTCACTGCCCTACAGTGTATCTACCTCTTTCTTCCCACTCCCCTGCTTTGCTTTTTGTCCAGCACTCTTTCTGTTCTGTCCACTTCTCTATATGTATGCTGTTGCCATGAGCTAACAGGTTTTGTCTGTATAGTCACTTACTGTACAGACATGCACTGACTTATGGACTCAGTAGGATCGGACATGCAGCAGGCTTTATGCTGAATAAGCCCTTGAGTTCAGTCTAGGTAATGTCCGATTTGGCTCAAATCTCTCTCTCTATGTGTGAATGGACATGGTGATCGCGTGAGGACGTGTTGATGACACTTCTATTGACGACAGTTGGAGCTTCCCCTCCTCCCGAGGTTTGGAGAGAGATAAAGTAGTTATACAAAACAAACGTCTCTTTAGTGATTGTAGACAACGGGCTACGTTGTGCAGTGTGCTCATCTGTACATAGAGACCAATGTTATTTTTCCAGCTCGCAGAATGGATCATTTTGAAGTTACCGCCCCTAACCTTATCAAACAGGCGATTTACATTCATGTGTGTGTGTGTGTGTGTGTGTGTGTGTGTGTGTGTGTGTGTGTGTGTGTGTGTGTGTGTGTGTGTGTGTGTGTGTGTGTGTGTGTGTGTGTGTGTGTGTGTGTGTGTGTGTGAAAGCATCTGAAAACAGACATTCTACTTTTGTGTGTGAAAGGCCAACACCGGACAATATCCCAACCTGATTCCCTGGACATTTTCCAGTGTTCAAATGAGAAATGGGCTTGTATGTCCCCTCAACAGGAAACCAATCACAGCTCATGCCGCCTGGTGAAAATAGTTGAAAATAACAGAGTCTTATTATTATCAGCGAGCGAAGCCATCGTACAACGACTATAAACAAGACTTCACTCTTGGGGTGTGTCCAATATGTGTGATGCCACAAGAATCAACTGAAGATGAAGAAACACTGACTGCGTTGGCTATAGACTGAGCGCAACATAAAGGGGGGATTTAGTGAGAGACGATTAACTAAATTGAAAATAAAGGCCCTTGTCAATCTTGCTTATGACTCCATTAAAAATCTCACATCTTGTAGTGTACTTGGAGAAAAGCCGTTATAATTGCCCATGGCAATCAGTTTGTGTGTACGTGTCTGTGAGTGTGTGTGTGTGTGTGTGTGTGTGTGTGTGCATGCGCGTGCATGAGTATGTGTGCCAGCTCTCGTCCCGCTGTTGGCTGAGTGTATCGCTGGGTCTCCAAACAGGCTGGGATTTGGACAAAGCAGATGAAGAAAGTGAGGACTGGAGTTGGACCCCTACACCTAAGTCTTTCTGATGGATGTGCACAAACGTGCACGCTGCACAACACACAAAGAGACATAATAATCACATTCTTTCTATCTTATATGCATACCCACACACACGCACGCTCACTTCTACTGACATCCTTACACGCGTCGTTTTGCACCACAGATTTATTTATCCACGCCTGTGGCATGAGCAACAGACTGGGGGGAGACAGAAGAGAAAACACGAGAGAGAGAGAGAGATAGAGAGAGAGAGAGAAAGAGAGAGAGAGAGAGAGAGAGAGAGAGAGAGAGAGAGAGAGAGAGAGAGAGAGAGAGAGAGATAGAGAGAAAAGGGGGGGGGGTGGTTTTGAGCTACACTGACCACAGCAGATGTTAGCTGTCCTCCATCAAAATCATGCAGAGTAAAATCCAGAGTTTTTACACTTTCCGAGTTGAAACAGGGAGAGAGTTGTGCGGGGAAGAAGATAAAGGAGCAACATATCGTCGTTGTCGGGTGGAAAACGTGTATGTCCAAAACAGTTTGTTTTGTATTTGTCATTTTTTAAATGATTTAAACTAGTGAAAACAGCCGATCTACAAGCATGTGTGCTTGTAGATCGGCTGTTTTCACTACTTTTGTGCGACGGCCTTGTATGACGAAGCAGTGCTTTACGTTGCTAAAAAAACAGTCAAAGTTGAAACTTGGAGATACAAGGTTTCTGCCCGACAGTGACGATATACAGGGAGGGTGCAGACCTCTGTAGTAGAAACATGGAAAACTAACAAAAACTATGCACATCTACACGTCACTCTTCTTTCTGTTGATTTCTCCCTTCCTCCATCCCTCCCTCCAGTCGTCCATCCCCTGGGGATGATGGGAGATACAGCTGGATATGAACAACCCCCTCCCCGTAGACAGACGGACAGACACACACACACACACACACGCGCGCGCACACACACACACACACACAAAACCACACACACAGAGCGCGCTCTCTCTCTCTCTCTCTGCATGCAGCACATAGTAGGGCAGGGGTGGAGAGTAGCAGATAGGAGGAGTACAAGAGGGGGGGGGGGTAGATCTCATTTGGTTCCAGAACTGTTCCATGGAGCTCCACAGCTCTCTCTCTCTCTCTCTCTCTCTCTCACACACACACACACACACACACACACACACACACACATGCACATTGCACACATGCGCACATACACACACACACACACACACACACACACACACACACACACGCACACACACACATGCACAAGCATAGACTCATACACTCTGAGGCGACTTGGCAATGCGAGCGAGCACCCCTGTGGGATTATAGCTAACCTGGACCGCTCTGCGCTCATACCTGCCAAATCTTGACAGACCAACACAAGGTAACCAAACGCACACCCACAGACATACGCACGCACACTCAAACACAGAGAAAGAAGAGAAGAAGCAACAGGGACAAAGGACGGGCTACAAACAGTTTGACGCTTGCGTCCGTCCGGTCGCAGGATGGAAAACACGTGAGAAGACGAGAGTGAAACGGACTGGGGGAAAATCTGGAGGAAGGATGCCGCTGAGTAAAGTTTGAGGATATTTCTAGAGGGGAGCTGAAACCCACGCACATTGTGGGGAACAACTACTGAGGAGGATTTGAACTCATCGCACACCTCTGAGAGATCGAAAGGTACATTTCAAATATTTGTCTGCGTGTGTGTGTGTGTGTGTGTGTGTGTGTGTGTGTGTGTGTGTGTGTGTGTGTGTGTGTGTGTGTGTTTGTTGTCCGGTTGTAGTCATTACTCCGCTATGCATGGCCACAAAAAAGCTATATATTCCATCGCCACATTTCTACCCTAGGGAGAAGGGACCACTTATGGCTCACCATGCACTATATTACCACATGATACCATGTCACACCTTACCACAAATGCATTGTGCCATTCTACAACCACACCACACATGCTCTGAAACAGTGTTTCTGATTGACCTGTTTTTCACTATTGATTTAATTAGTGTAGCAGACCATGTGTTTATATATATATTTCAAATGGAAATAGATTGTAAATTGCATGGTCACATGTTGCATGTTGCAACATGCCAGGAAATATACAAAACAACATATCAATTTAAACTTCTGAAGTATGCAGTATATGTTCAGATACTGTAGTACCACATGTATAATAGAATTACCTCCTGCCACATAGTATAAATAATACTATGTAATACACATATTTTGCCACTGCCCCTACTGACTTTGCACACAAATCACGCAAAGTGGTACACAGTAGTCTTACTGGTACTTTAAGTAACAGAGTTACATTTACTACTACTTTTGCCTTTTGTCTGCTGCCACAAATGTTATAATCAGAATAATTGTAAACAATAAAATAATAAAATATGTAATTGACCAACGTATAGTGTAAAAAAGAA
This sequence comes from Nannobrachium achirus, assembly GCF_963921795.1. Classification (NCBI taxonomy): domain Eukaryota; kingdom Metazoa; phylum Chordata; class Actinopteri; order Myctophiformes; family Myctophidae; genus Nannobrachium; species Nannobrachium achirus. Next base: position 42,552,113 of record NC_137825.1, on the reverse strand, counting down.
TTAAGATCGATTTTCGATTCAATAATGTCTGTTCTGTGTTTAGCCTTCCATCTCACGTGACCCTCAACCTGCGCTCTAACGCCCAACTCTCAGCCCGCAGGTGCAACTCGGGGGCCGATGGGGTCTCGAAGGGTCACGGTGGCCACCAGCCCCCTCTCCTCCTCCCACCTCTTTCTCTTCATCCTCTTCTCCTCCACCCTAACCTCCATGCGGCCCGCCCTCGCCCAGGACCTCTCAGCCACCGAAACGCCGGTCGAAGACGACACCGACGCTCCGTCGTCGCCGCCCCCCTACACCGTGTCGGCCGAGTTGGAGGCGCCGGCCAACCAGACCGCCACCACGGTGGCGGCCTTCGAGGTGGCCGCCGCCGAGACGGCCGCCCGGATCACCCCCCCGCCCCCGGAGACGGGCCTGTCCACGGCCAACAGCGGGGGGGACGGCGACGACGAGGACGCCCCTCCGTCGAGCGGGACGCGCTGCCAGGGCTACTACGACGTGATGGGCCAGTGGGACCCGCCGTTCAACTGCAACGCCGGCGTCTTCCTCTACTGCTGCGGCACGTGCTTCTACCGCTTCTGCTGCCAGTTCCGCCAGCAGCGCCTCGACCAGGGCATCTGCTCCAACTACGACACGCCCATCTGGGCCAACACCGGCAAGCCCGTGGCCACCATCACCGAGGGCCAGGCCGACCAGGACCGAGACCGCACGCACCTGGTGGTCTACATCATCTGCGGCGTGGTGGCCATCATGGTGCTGGCCGGCATCTTCGCCAAGCTGGGCCTGGAGAAGAGCAGGGGAGGAGGCGGAGTCGGGGGCGGAGTCGGGACGGACCTCAGCAATGCCAGGTGAGGAGGAGGGGGCATGGGGGTCGGTGTGTGTGTGTGTGTGTGTGTGTGTGTGTGTGTGTGTGTGTGTGTGTGTGTGTGTGTGTGTGTGCATCTAAACAGGTGGACGGAGGTGTGAATCTATGTTTGTGTACATAACAAAAGTGAACCTATGCATGTGAATACAGTAAATGCATGCATGCATTCTATGTGCCCTTGCATGACACACAGTATGTGCGCATGTTCAGTATGTGTCCAACATGTGTGTGGGGGTATGAGGTAAAGACCATCCTAAAGATTATAAGTTCAGCTCATAATCTTTGTGGATGATGACCAGCACCTTGACCTGTAGTGGTACAGTACTGCTTGTAACAATGCTCTGTATTGAGGGTAAAAACAGGTGAAGGACATGCAGTAATTGTTGTCTGAAATTAAGTGAAAGACATTTATTTAGGAGTACATTGACTGAAAGGAGAAAAAGAGTGGCTATTACCAAAGAGATGAAAGGAAACAATCGTAAATAGGATGATAACATTTGCCAAATATTTATATTGACTTGCTTTGCTTTATATTTTGTTTTTGTTTTAGATTTAAAGCAATAATGCAATATGAGTAATGCATGAATGCGTGCATGTATTGCTCTAAGGGTACATGTTCATATGTATTGCATTCATGCATTCATCCATAAGTCTCTCCCAATTTATGTTCATAAATCACTTTACTCATTTCTCACTTTACTAATTTTTCTCATTTTCTTTTATTGTCTTTCCTTTCTCCATGTTTTCTTTTTTCTATTTGTTTCTTTTTTCTTTTTTCATCCCTCATGTACCATTTGCTTTGTTTGTAAGCATCGCTTATATTTGAAATAAAAACAAAAAGAATGAAACCTCGACCAAACACTAGGATTTTTATTTATTTATTTTTAACTTAACTTGAAAGTAGAAGGACTCTGTGCTATAGTCTTGGATAATTGCCTCTTTCAAGGTTGTCCTCTCCTGAGATGTTGACTTAAAACTAAGTCACGGGTGTGTGATATGATGAAGACAAGTAAAAAGCCAACACGAGGTACCTCTCTATGCAAACACAAACACGTTCTGGGCCACCATTTGTTTCGTTGTGCTTCCTGTAGCTAGAAAACGCAGTAGACAGGCATTGCAAATAATCTATAGAAAAGAAAAGTAATGAGCCGTCATTACTTATACATTGAGATATTTCATATTCAATCCTTGTCTCCCTCACTCCTTCCACACAGGCATACGTACGTACGCATGCATGTGTGTGCATGCATGCAAGCACGTCCACACACACATAGGCTACTGTATGCACGCATATACCGGTACCATCTACACACCTATGCACAGTTTGCACATACATATCGTCGTTGTCGGGTGGAAACCTCGTATCTCCAAGTTTCAAATTTGTACGTCCTTTCGCAAAGTAAAGCCCTGCTTTATCATACAAGGCCGTCACACCAAAGTAGTGAAAACAGCAGATCTACAAGCACACAACGCCTCGCACCGCGAGGCGTTGTGTGCTTGTAGATCGGCTGTTTTCACTAGTTTAAATCATTTTTGAAATGATAAATGCAAAACAAAACGGTTTTGGACATACAAGGTTTTCACCCGACAGCGACGATATATGTATACTACTGTATAAGTGGATCCACCCATGCCCCTATGAACACACTATTCACTTGCACATACCCGCACAAACATATCTACAGGCCCCTGCAACATGTTCTTATTGCAGTGGGTCAGGTTACATATGAGGTCCAGGGTTAAATCTGCTTCCCTTAGGCAATCATTACCACAAATGTACACGCAGCATGAACTGAACTCAAACCTCTTTTAATCGTCCTTTATCCCTCCCTCGCTCTCTCTGCCTTCCCCCATCTTCCTCTCAACCCGGCTCTTCTTAAAGGTTCATTCCAGAGTTCTTGCATGTTCTATAGCATGTACTTGCAGAGACTTAAAACCTGCTTGAAATAGGTAATCTAAAATACTCAATGTCACTATGCCATTATGATCTGTTTATTACTGTTCCATTATCATTCCACCATTGCATTTTAACATGCACATTGATTTGACAGGTCCATCTGAAAATAGTCCATGACAAAAGATTGATGAAAGATTGATGACTCAGTGATGTCTGGTGTGATGTTTAACCGATATTGACTCAGTTATTCTGGTAACTTAGGTTTGTAATAATGACAAACAAAATCTAAATAAATCCACTGGCATAAAAATGGTCTATGTTCATGTATGATACATCTCCAAATCTGTTATTAGCACCCATTTCGAATGTTATCATCCGATACCATCAGAGATTATCACGTCTTATCAGCCGATATTATCAAGGGAGAAGGGCCATGCTCTGCTGACTTCAGTCTGTAGAGCATGTCGATACACTCGGCTGATAACCTTATCAGCCAAGTGTATCGACATGCTCTACAGACTGAAGAAAAAAAAAGAAAAAGGGGAATCCCCTAATGGGATTTGGAACAACTAGCCTACCGTAAGTTTCCCAGCCACCCGGCGCTACTGCTCACGCCACACTAGGCTATCCACGGCGGAGGTGCGTCGTCTCAGGCGCCGATGAGCCCACTCAGCGCCGTTACCGAGTTATGTGCCGTTATGGACAGAACAGTAAATATTGACCAGGGGACGGCTTCTGCGTCCGAATGCGGCTCAAAGGGACTGTAATGCGTTAGTATCCACGTTGTCAAAGATAACACAAAAAAAGGAGGGTTGGCCAGCCGCTCGGTAGCTCTGTAAGCAAAGTGACGTGGCTCCTAAAACTATGCTCCGGGATCGACTCCCACGGAGGGGAGATAACTATTCGTCAAGATGTGTCGGCACAGGCGCACTAACACTCTGACGACTCCGTCGGAAGAGCATGGCCCTTCTCCCTGGATAATATCGACTGATAAGAAGTGATAATTGCAGAGGATATCGGATGATAGTGTCCGAAGCGGGTGTTATTAGATAACATGTATTGGCAGTGGTATGTTCATTTAAAAAAACAGAACCCTAATTTCATGGTTCATTCTCTTCCATCTCTCCATCTATCCACAATGCCGTTCTTCCATCTCATCCTCTTTCTTTACCTCTCTCACCTTCCACATCACATCAAGTTCCTGCTCAACCTTCTCTTCACTCATTTGTCCCTCAGTTCCAAGCCATCAACAGTTGTCTACATGTGTCTAGTACTGTCTACACTGCAAAATCCTGATTGTTAATTTAACTCTTGGGAGTGTAAATATGTACATACGTAAATAAGTACACAATACTCAGGATCTTGCAGTGCGTCTCTTTCTTCTATCTATCATCTTCTTCTTCTATCTTTGTGCTTCTTCTCTGCCTGTGCTTCAGGGCAGAGCTGGAGGTGTTCAAACAACGTGTATAGCAAAAATATCAAAATACTGTGAGTGTTAATTTAACTCTGGGTGTAAAATACTCAAAATAATAATAATAATGAAACTTAACTTAGGGAGTAAACATGAATCCAGACACAATCTGGATTCTACTCCAGCTGAATAACATAACCCCTTCCCTCTCCACAGTACCATTTATGAAAAACAATTTTAACACAATGGTGTAACATCTGTAATACATGAACACCACAGGCAACAGCTCTGTCTGTACACCACCTTGATCCTTTCATTACTGAGCTCCAAAAATAGAATAAATAAATAGAATATTGACGCCCTGGGCAGATAACTATTGCCAGGATTAAACATCTCCTGAAGGGCAGCACCTCATTGAAACGGAAACCATACCAGAAGCATAAACACACTCTACAGATTAACCCCTCTTACCAGATTACCCTTCCAAAGATTAAACAAACTTCAGTGAGATCACTGCATTACCGTCCTCGGGGCTGCTCTGCCTGCTCCTGTTGAGTTATTAGTCCTTTTCCCCCTGACACAAATCCCTGGTCCGAATATGTCTGTGATGTCTGTGAGACTAAGACCATTGGTCCTGTGAGCAGCTGAAATATATCCAGCCACTCCACTTTAATATTAATGAAGTAGGACATGACATGAGTTACTGCCTGGTCACATACTTTCATACTACCGCCAATGATACTCAAAGCCTTCACCTGCACCCCTTTCCTTTCTTCATAAACGTAAGGGTGATTTATTTTGGACTTGGTGGTGCCGCAACACATTGTGAGCTTGCATATCTGCTATTCTCGGTGAGCGACACGGCACGCAACAGAGTATAAATCAGGTATGACTTCTTCTCAGGCACTCTTTCACTTTATTCTTTCATTTTTCTAGCTCTCAATCTCCCTCTCTTTCCTTCTTCAACCCTGCAGCTCTGTGGAAGCTGATTAAAACCAAATTCCCCCAAATCAGCTTGGAAATTCTTATACTAAAGCCCAGGTGTTCCTCCTCTTAGCCCCCCCCCTCCCCCACAACACCATCACACAGTCTATTGAGTCAGGGTTTTTTATTTATTTTTTGCTGTACCAATCCTTCCAACAAAAGGCATGTAGCTCACTATCGCGACCCGCCTTGGGTGATACAAGTCATATGTAATGGGCAGCATCAACGGGGAAAGGGGGGGGTGGATGTACTTAAGACACTTAAGAAACATACACACCCATGTGCACGGACAAACCGTACATACATGCGGAAGTACTGTATGTACCCTGACTCACTTACAGTACCATAGGCCTATTGTACACACCAACAAAAGCACACACGTTTACAGACTCACACACAGTCACACACAAGCACATAATATATACTTTGCTGTATGCCAAAATAAGTGATCGATAAGTTCTCAATACGTTGCATTGCGATATGTGAGCTTGTTGATCTGCTATTGTCACGTAGACATTACTGTAGTGTAGGCAACCTGTGTATGAACTCATGGCCATACAGTGAAAGGTCAGGCTAGGGTTAGCATGCACACGGACCATTAAATGGGGTCATGTCCAGAGAACCAACATGGCGCCGGGAGAAATTAAGAGCGGGTGGGGACAGTCACATGATCAAAAACGCGCACGCGCATCATGCAGTAGGCTATATGAATGTGTCAATCATGTCATGTGTAGGCTCCGACACATTGTGGTATGTGTATCTGTCTGTTTTTGTTTGCATGTTCTGTAATCCATCCGTGTGCGTGTGCGCGTGTGTGTATGAATGAAAGAATGAATGACCGATATAGGACTTGTGGCTGTAATGGGGACATGGCCACTTATCGGTCTTGACCTTACTTATGTGGCCATGCCCTATTGTGCAGCCAGATAAATACCCAACATGGACATACATATGGATTACTGCCACAAACCACAAATGGGATTGCTTTTCCATTCCGCCACTCTCTCTCTCTCTCTCTCTCACTATTCCTCCCTGTCTCTTCATCTCTCTCGCCCCCTCTCATCATACAGCGTGTGCGCACACACACATACATACAAAAGCGAAAACAACATGGCAGGAAAGCTAATTTCCCTTTGAACAGCTTTGTTGCCCGTTGTCTTGCTAATGTAATTTTGTCTGGTTTAAGGGAAGTAGGAACAGCGATGAGAACAGGATGAGCAATTAAACAAGACGCCTAAAAGCATTGTGGTCTCCTCGTCCAATACTTTAGATAGTGATAGATGTGTTTTAGGTTTGTGTACAAAACAGCACAAATCACAGTGATTCACTGGCAGAGCTGCACTATAGACCAGGGGTCTTCAACGTTTTCAGGCCAAGGACCCCATAGTCGAGAGAGAGGGATGAAGCAGGGACCCCCACAACCCATAGATACCATATAGTTTCATCGTTTGACGGCATAATCATCAGTGTATTTTGGATTCATGTCAATTTGTATTTTCAGATATTTAACCACTTGAACCGTCAATACTTAATAAACTTGACCTTTCACTCTGTACTTAGTCTGCTCTTTTTCTCCTCTACACCAATCCTCTTTGCCGAAAATAGCCGATCTACAAGCTCATGCCTTGCAGCGCAAGGCGTTGTGAGCTTGTAGATCTGCTATTTTTGGCTAAAGTTCTCAGAATATGGACGCTAGGGTAAAAAAAGGTTTCCATCTCATAAAGATTTGGAGGACCCCCTGTAGTAACTCTGAGGACCCCCTAGGGGTCCCGGACCCCCTGTTGAAGACCCCTGCTATAGACGAATCCACGGAGTGCTGCCGCGTAGTTGCTGTGTCGTGGTGCCGAAGCGGTGGCCGTTGACACCACAGTTATGATTGCTGCTCAGTGGATTCGTCTATATAGGTGGAATCGTCCCGGCTTTGGCAAACTGCTGGCTGCCTGCGGGCATGAATACTATCACGGAGACGCTATCCTTTGGCCAAAGGGAAATAATATTCTTAGTAAATATTTCATCTACAAGTACAAAAATGCTTCACAACAATGGCGTAACTAATACAAAAATATTACATGCAGAGATTATCAACTAGGACTTTCACTTCATATTTATGTAATGGTTGTGCAGATTGTCAGGTTGTTTTGCAGCTTTCACATACGGTATATAGCCAGAGGTGCTTCTGCCTTCATGCATGTACTGTACCATAGCAACGTGAGGTGTGATTGGTCTACTTTTGTGGGGACAGACATACAGTTTACAGACGTACAGTGTGTGTGTGTGTGTGTGTGTGTGTGTGTGTGTGTGTGTGTGTGTGTGTGTGTGTGTGTGTGTGTGTGTGTGTGTGAGATTGTTTTTGCTTCTGTCTGAGTGTGTGCATGCATGCATGTGGGTGTTGGTGAAGGGCATGTTTTTGTATTCACGTGTGGTCTATGTCTATGTATCCACACAAGTTTGCAAGGAAGTTTCTGTAAATGCACCTATTTACGTGTGCATCACTGTTTCCCACAACGCCTCCCCAGAGTGAAAGCACAAAGTCTATACAGGATGTGACAACTCTCACCCCCAAGCCCCGTTGCCTTTCCCACCCCTTCTTTCATTTGCGCTTCCTCATTCATTCCTGCCAGGCTTCTCTGTGCCACACTATATGGGTCAATGCCCACTGACTCAGGGGATCTGTGTGTGTGTGTGTGTGTGTGTGTGTGTGTGTGTGCGTGCGCGTGTGCGTGCGTGTGGCAGAGAGAGAGAGAGAAAGTCTAGCAAGATGATCAATTCAATTTCAAGCCCAGTGTCCACCTTGTGGAATACCAAATGTACATGTACCCATCTCTGAGCCCGTCTCATCTTTGAAGAATTTCATGAACCCATACCCTTCTTTTTTCCCCTTTTTTTTAACCTTGTCTCTGTGCAATGTAGGTATAGTAACAGGTCATCAATATTAATTTGAGGCGCAAACGCAAACGAGTGCAAAGCGTCCGTTGCTTTAAAAGGTCTAGACCTGAAAATGACGGCCGTATCTCACGACCGTCATGCATCCACCTCAACCTGGTTTGAGCAGTTTAGCCAATTTGCGACGGACGTCTACACAAACAAAAATAAAGTGCTTACAGAATATGGTCCGCTCAAGCAGAATTACCCGTATCTTCCGTGTTGTTTAATAAAAAGCATTTTAATCTGTAAATTTTTAGTTTTCCTTGTATTTCCTGCCTATTTCCTCGTTTTCCCCAATGATGTGTCATTATGGATCTCACGTCACTATGTACAGTAGGCAAACCCTGCTGTGATTGATCAGAAGTCGCTGTGAATCACGCCCAAATGATGTTTTTCTGCGGAAATAGAAGGAAAACTGAAAACTGTCGGATTAAAATGCTTCTTATTAAACAATACAGAAGATACGGGTAATACTGCTTTGAGCAGACCATATTCTGACATCCGTGAGCCTTCAGTAAGCACTTTTTAAATCTGAACGTTTTGTGACGGTCCGCCCCTAACAGGCAGGCAGGGAGTCATACAGGGTGGTTCATCTCCACCGGCATCACCGGCGCCCTCTGTTGGTGACCAAAGTGTGGTACAAATTGAACCACCTTCTGCTGTACCAGTGGTGTCCCCTGTGGTACACATTGAACCACCTCCTTCTGCATCACTGGTGCCCCCTGTTGTACAGGTGGAATCACTTCCTATTGTGCAACCAGCGCCCCCTGCAGGCAGTCAGGAGGACATACTGGCTGGTGCATCAGCCTCTGGCCATACAGAGCCACCTATGGAGGATCAGAGTTACAGGAGAGGTCTGGGTTATTCAATGCAAACAAACATGGATGACATGGATCTCTGGGAGAACACAGAGACACTGGATGAGACAGGCCCACCGGACCACAATCTACTGATGCAAATAATGCATAGCGTGCAAACTCTGGAACGCTCAATGGTTAACCTGACCTTGAAAATGAGGGAGTTGCATTCTGAACAGCAATTTAATAAAAGGACAGGTTTGACTCAGGCTCAAATACTGAGGGGCATCAAACAGGCCATTGACAATAAGCCAGAGTGTGGTGGTCAAGTCATGAAGGACTTGTTGGACAAAAACATTGAGTACCTCAGGGTTTAGATAAAGGACACCTTAAAATGGAGAATGAATAAGCTACATATTGATGTCCTGAAGGACCTACAGGAGGTTATGACCCCCATGGCTGTGACAATGACTCAGTTGCAGGATGAGACAATGGCATGCAGCCAGGAGTTAAAGTGTGTGGTGGAAGAGTTGACGTTGGTAAAACAAAATACCCTCCCCCTAAGCCCAACCCTTTCAACTACTGCAGTACAGACTGTCCAGATGGACCAGTCCCCCATGCTACCACCTATGGGACAGACACGCCCTCAACTACAATCCACCATGATCATTGGTGGTTTGCCGGATCAAATATCCTCTCAAGTGGAGTCCTCGGAAGTAAGGGGACGGTTCATGGGGAAAAGTCCCATAAAGTTGCAGTTCCCATGCTTTGGGAGGATGGAGGATGGCAATGATCCTCTATTATATCTGGAACGATGCCAGGACTATCTCTGTCTGAACCCACTGTCAGAGGAGGAGATTCTAGCTGCTATGAGGAGTGTCCTACATGGAACGGCAAGGGACTGGTGGGACGTCATGAGACTAGAGACACAAACTTGGAAAGAATTTGAGACCAAGTTCCTTTTCGCCTTCCTGTCGGAAGACTACATGGATGAGCTGGAGGAAAGGATAAAGACTCAGGTACAAGGAGAGGAGGAAAGCATAAGAGATTTTGCTTATCGATATCGATCACTCTGTCACCGCTGGAAATCAGACATCACCGAAGCGAAGATAATACAACTCCTCCTGAAGAACATAAACCCTCAGTTGGCTGGTCAGCTGAGGAGCAGCAGGGTGTCCACGGTTGATGAGCTGGTTAGGCTGGGACAGCAGCTGGAAAAAGATTGGGGAAAACAACAACAGCAGCAGAGGTACACTGCCACCCCAAATCCAGCCCAGACGGTTAGCCAGCCTCGTCAGGGGTCTCATCAACTATCTTCCCAAACAGCAGCAGCAAAATCCAATCAGCAAGCAGCACCCAAGGCACCATTCTGTTGGCGGTGTAAGGGCACCCATCCACCCTACTCCTGTCCTCAATACAAACCTAAGGACAATAAATCTGCTAATTACAACCAGCAACAACAGCAGCCAAGATCTACAGAGAACACTCCTACCTTGAGTGCTATGTCTCACCTGCAGCCAGGATTATCAACTTCTCCTTTCTCGTCTGCCAGGCCTTATCCACAACAGTTGTTTGTGACATTGACCATCGGTCTGGAAAAAAGGAAAGCTATGATGGACACAGGGTCGTCTTACACCCTTCTGAATGAAGAAATGTGGCGTGCTGTCAAGCCTCAAGATGCGACTCTGATTCCGTGGTCAGGAAATCCCCTCTACTTGGCAGATGGCGGAGGGAGATGGCCACTAGGATGGCAGGAGTTGGCACTCACCTTACAGGGTCAAACTTGCACCTTACCTGTGGTGGTGTTATCCTCAGAAGCCTTAGCTTGCCCTGTTATCTTGGGTTTGGACTTCATGTGCATCATTGGCTTGCAGATGGACATGGGACAAAATCTGTACTGGTTCAATTCCAACAACGACAGTAAGTACTCCTTTGAGAGAGACATAAGCAATCCTGCTGGATGGAGTTGGAAGGGACAACTCTGCTTCTTCTCTGCCACCAACCCTAGAGCTTCAGTTACCTCTCCTGAGGCTATCCTGGATGCAGAGCTCTTACGGAAGGTAATGGAAGGAGCCCAACTAGAGGCAGCAGGAAAGAGCTGTCTATTTGATCAGCTACAGGAGAATGCTGATGTGTGTACTTCTCGCTTGGGCTCTACTGGTGTTCTCACACACAAAATCCTTGTCACACAAGGTGTGCCAATAAAGCAGAGACCTTATCGACTGTCCCCAGCTAAACTTCAGGTGGTGAAGGAGCTTATTGAGGAGATGTTGGAGATGGATATCATTGAGCCATCATCCTCAGCATGGTCTTCCCCAGTAGTCCTCATCCCTAGGAAGGACAGAAAACCAAGGTTCTGTGTGAACTACATCAAACTCAATGCCGTAACCTACACTGACGCTTATCCGTTACCCACAATTCAAGAAATCCTGGACTCCCTAGCTGGCTCAGTGATCTTCTCAAGTATTGACTTGAATAATGGCTACTGGCAATGCAGGATGGACCAGGACAGTATTGACAAGACTGCTTTTGCTTCTCCCCTTGGACTCTTCCAGTTCAAAGTCATGCCGTTTGGACTCAAGAATGCTCCAGCGACATTCCAACGGCTAATGGAGATGACTTTGGGAGAGCTCCGGGGAAGCATCTGTTTCGTCTATTTAGACGACATCATCATTTACTCTGCTTCCTGTGAACAGCATTACTTGGATATCCAGGCTGTTCTGGATACACTAAGATCTGCCAACCTCACAGTGAACATGAAGAAGAGCAAGTTCTTCCAGACATCGCTGCGGTTCTTAGGCCACATGGTCTCAGCAGCTGGAATTCAAGTGGACTCTGAGAAGGTGAAGGCTGTGGAGGACTTCCCAGTGCCGACAAACCTGAAAGCCGTACAACGATTTCTAGGGATGTCGGGGTGGTACCACCGTTTTGTACCGAACTTCTCTGAGGTTGCAGACCCATTGAACAACCTTAAACGGAAAGGAGTCAAATTCAGGTGGACCCCGGAATGCCAACGTTCCTTTGAAACCCTGAAGAAACACCTGGTTTCTCCACCCATCCTGGGACATCCTAACTTCAACCTGCCCTTTGTGGTGTATACGGATGCCAGTGATGTTGGTCTCGGGGCCGTGCTAGTCCAACAAACTGGCTTAGGCTCTGAAGAGGTATTGGCTTATGGGAGCAGAAGCCTGAATAAGGCCGAAAGGAACTACTCTGCCACCGAAAAAGAGTGTCTGGCTGTTGTATGGGCATTGGAGAAATGGCGGTACTATCTGGAATGTCGAGCCTTCACTGTAGTGACCGATCACTCCTCGTTGGTCTGGATGTTTAAAGCACAGAAGCCCAGTACACGCCTCACTCGATGGGTCCTTCGTCTTCAGGAATTCACCTTTAACGTTGAGTATCGTAAGGGAAAGTATAACACCGTTCCCGATGCTCTGTCCAGAGCACCCAGTGACACCTCTGGTGATGAGCCCACCGCATTTGCCACCATGATGTCTGTAAAGGGAGAACCTATCAAGGAACTTCCCATATCTGATGAGGAGATTTGGAAAGCTCAACAAGAGGACCCGGAGATACAGAAGATCTACGAGTCAATCATGGGGGAGGGGGAGCTCACTGTGAATGAATCCATCAAGTTCACCATCCTGGAGGATAAAGTCTACCGTGTTGTGCAGCTTCCCCATAAAACCCTCTATCAGGTCTACATACCTGTCTGTCTCCGGAAGCCTCTCCTTCAGATGTCCCATGATGATACCATCTCAGGTCATTTGGGAAGGTACAAGACTTACAAGAGGATGCACACATTGGTGTACTGGCCGGGATTGAGTTTGGAGGTAAAAACCTATGTGCAGAACTGTGAGACCTGTCAAAAGTTCAAACCAGAAAGTCGCAAGGTAGCAGGGAAGCTACAGCAGACTGTGGTTGAGAGTCCATGGGAGATGATTGGAGTGGATTTCATGGGCCCGTTTCCGCGGAGTTCTAAAGGCAACGTGTACCTTGTAGTCTTCGTGGACTATTTCACACGCTGGGTGGAGCTATACCCACTGAGAAAAGCCACAGCGGAAACAGTGTCTAAAGTTCTCACTGAAGAAATCCTCACAAGGTGGGGAGTCCCTCGTTATATCATTTCTGACCAGGGATCGCAGTTCGTCTCTGCAGTCTTCAAGGAAACCTGTGCCAAGTGGAACCTGCGACAGAAGATGACGACAGCATATCATCCCCAAACCAATCTCACGGAAAGGGTTAACAGGAACCTTAAACCCATGATTGCATCCTATGTCGATAACAACCATAAACAGTGGGACAAGCACCTTCCTAATTTCCGTTTTGCCCTGAATTCGTCCGTTCACGAAACCACCGGTGTCACTCCGGCTGAATTGAATCTGGGCAGGACCCTCAAAAGTCCTCTGGATGTGATGCTGCAACCCTGGAGTCCTTCTCCAGAGTGTCCGGCCTACAAGAATGTGACCGAACTGAAGGAGCTCCAGGTCTTTGTACAGGAAAATGTACAGAAAGGACGCATTCGCCAAAAGCGGAACTACGATAAAAAACGTCGAGATCTGATGGTGAAAGACAACGACCGAATTTGGCTAAGATCTCATCCATACTCTAAGGCAGAGAAGTCATTCACTGCAAAGCTGGCACCCAAATGGCTTGGACCTTATAGGGTGATCTCCCAGGTGGGGCCAGTTAACGTTGACGTCGTCTTGGAGGACACGGGTGAGGATCGGAAAGTAGTCCATGTCTCCAGGCTTAAGCCTTGTTACCCCTCAGCACAGGAGTTGGAAAAGCTTGAACGCCAACGTGTGTTGGATATCTTCAATGAAGAGAGTGACGAGGAAGAGTTCCTGGGATTCTCCAGCCCCTTGTCTGAAAGTGGGGTTAAGAAGAAGAAATAAAACAAAGATGTTTTCCTGCATACGTGCAGTTTTTCTAAGGGGGGGGAGTGTGACGGTCCGCCCCTAACGCAACGCAATTCTCCCGTCACTTCATTCACAAAACGTTACTCCCATTCCATTCAACTCCAGTCAGCCAATCACAGTCTTACCATCTCCGCAGCGCTGCAACGCGCGTCATGTTGAAATGAGGAAATCACTCACCGCTCTGGTGCTCTGTGTCTCGCAAACAACGACAGAAGCGGCGGCGTCCGTCTGTCAGTTCTGTATGTTCCTTCCCCGGTCCTTCCACACAGTGGAGATAATATATTCGTAGCGTCCGAGCCTTTAGCTGACCGCGAGTTAAAGTCCGCGTCGGCAGGGTTTTAAAGAGGAGCTACATTATCTGGATCGTCTGGAGGCTACGCTACAGGCTACTCTACACTACACAGACGTCGGCGGTAAACGGTGGAACAGGACCCGGCCATTCATTCCGGTGGATCCGCCAGTTAACAACGCCACGGCATCGAGGTATTGTACTGTACAGTGGAGACTGCTGAACGCTGAGGAGCGTCGGTCTTTTGAAGAGGCTGTGGCCGTCATTAGTTATCACTCGGGAGCGCAAACAGGAGATCTGAGTGGGGGGAGTTTATTTTGCATCTTTATTTCTTTGTTGGTCCTTTGGGGAATTCTTTATTTTGGAAACAAACTGAGTTGAATGAAACAAAACTGAACTGCGTGAAAGCAAACTAAACTGAACTATTTTTTGTTTAATAAATCCTGCGAAAGGTGTTTTTTCTTGTTGAAACAAAGACTCTGAGTGTTGTCCTTTGAACTGCTTTATTATTATTGTGTTGGGTCTATGTTGTCATTATTGTTGTGCATACAAGGTCATTGGTACATTTTGGTGTGTGGTATTTTGTAAGAAATACGATTTATGGGTTCATGGTAGGCTACTAATTTCATGTAATCCATGTGGTGGGTTTCTGCAAACTTTAAGGGTACACTACTATTTAAAAATTGTCGGATGAGAAGCCGGCTGGCACCCCAAAAACTGAAAACTTAAAGGGCAATCCGCTACAGTTTGTGTAGACTTCCGTCGCAAATTGGTTAAACTGCTCCAAACTAGGTTGAGGTGGATGCATGACGGTTGTAAGATATGAGTCTGACTGTCTTGTTTCAGGGCTATAAAAGGTCATGCATTTAGGCATGTGTCTTGATCGCGATCATGCTTAACAGATACAAGGAAGTCCAAATAAAATATATGCAAATTGCAAAATATGCATATTTGGCCCAAACTAGTCGAACTAGACATAGGCAGAGCAGACAAACGTATATAACTAGTCAAACTAGTCATAGGCAGTCAATGCCCGAAGGTCGCAGTTTACCATGAGAAACGTCACAGCTTGTCTCCGTGTCTCCGTGTAGACGTGTATACGGTCTGTAGACTTGTATACGGTCTATGGGCAAACAAACCCATAGACCATGGGCCGTAAAAATGTGTCACTGTGATGTCAGGGGAACCACTCTACCAGAATGTGTTTGCCGCTCTGACATCACACTCTGGCTTCACTGTGATGTCACACTAACATAATCCCCTTTATGCCCATATATGGAGTTCCCTGATGTCATCAATATT
This sequence comes from Nannobrachium achirus, assembly GCF_963921795.1. Classification (NCBI taxonomy): domain Eukaryota; kingdom Metazoa; phylum Chordata; class Actinopteri; order Myctophiformes; family Myctophidae; genus Nannobrachium; species Nannobrachium achirus. The sequence goes on along the minus strand of NC_137825.1, from coordinate 42,536,721 downwards.
AATGATTAGAAAGATAGAAAGATCCCTGTGATGTCAGGGGGAACAATCCCTTTTATGCCCATATATGGAGATATGGAGATCCCTGTGATGCCAGGGGAACAAATCCCTTTTATGCCCATATATGGAGATCCCTGATATCCACATCCCTGATGTCCACATCACTATGGCGCGTCGCCCTGAGGCATCTTACTTGTAGCTATATTAACAGAAAAACATACAGTATGAACACAAAGTTAAATCTATTTATTCACAGGTACTGTATGTTGGGATGCACCAATACTACGTTACAAACAGAAAATTAGCTTTTTCCCCGGCATTCAAAAGCTGACAACACATTGCTTATGCATCAATCAGTGCGTTCAGATAGATGGATAGATAGATAGATAGATGGATAGATGGATAGATGGATAGATAGATGGATAGATAGATTCGAGTCATGGAGAAAGAGGGTAGAGAGGTTGTGCTGTACCTTCGCGCTAGTGCTGAGTGAGTGTTATTAATTAGCACGCTGAGGGTGGGGGAAACTGATAGTTACAGGGCATTAGGAAACTCCCGTCTCACTATGGCCCTAATCTGATAGGAGAGCACAGACTATAGGCCATGATGTCACAAAGTCCCACATTCGTACATTCGTGTCATTACATAAGAGTCTACACGAGGAGAGTCTGCAAGAGGGGCTGTATTTGAACACTGACGACAATACATAGTCAAGGCCAAGGGCCATTGTTAGCAGTGCAGAAAGCATTTACTTTTAGGTTTCAGTCATGGCCAAAAAATGTATTTTTTCTAGTTTTCTACTGTAGAGGATTGCATGTTAAAACCCTGTCTTGTTGTCATATCCATGTGCAAGAGTTGAAGCACCATACGTACTGTATCACGCTGACAGCGTTTTGACTTGATTTAGTGATGGGCAACATACTACGTTTTGTAAAATGATGGCTAAATGATATACCGAACGATAGGAAGAATTCAAATAACGAAACATCAGTATACTTGGTTTTAATAATACCAATCCTCTCCTCCGCGGTACGTCTCCCAATTGCTATCACTACAGTATAATCCCTGGTGCAACTTCTAGCAACCATCTCTGCTGTGTGGCAGGAAAATGTGGTGACATGACAGAATTTCAGTGACAAACATGTGTCATGGAGGTACACTGTATACATTGTTGATCTGATAAAGTGATATTTCTAGACTTTAGAGAAAATGTGACTGTACTGAGTGAGACAGGAGTGCATTTTGCCAAGTGGGTCAGGACTCAAAAGTAATTTGAGAGACATTCTCATCAGTTCAGTCTTAAGAAGAACTCTGACAGGAGAACATTGTGTTATCTTGTCCAGACTCAGTAAGATGAGTTGTGACTTCACCGTTGAGAAGTATTTCTTTATACTCTAATATATGGTGATCCCTTCAGTCAGTAAAAGTGCTGTCATTTCATTAACTAGATACTTGCTAAGTAGCCTTGCGTTTAAAAAGTGCCATCAATCATTTAAACTAGCAATAATTTGAGTGTCACATATTTTTCCAATAATAGGCATGTAATTCCAGATCAACACACACTCTTAGCTTTAATAGGATACAAAGTGATCAGGACATTTATTGTAGCTGGTCAGATATACTGTAGCCTAACCTGTGATTAAACCATAGTTCTAAAACGGCTAGTTCCATTCCTTGATTCTGATTGTCTGGTTTCCCTTTAATTATGGTATAGGGGCTTTTAAGCTGTGACATCATTTTGTAGGCAGAGGAGAATCTGCCCCCAGAGCATTTTCTGTCCCTCGCTATTTTCAACAGATCCGAGACAAAAATAACGACTAAAGTATAATTCTAACACTTTCCTTTCAACAACAAAGAGAAGAAAAACGTGTAAATAGTAAAAATAGTAAAAAGATTCACGGAAACTGGGGGCAGAAATGCTCCTCTGCCTACAAAATGATGTCATACTTAACAGCCCCTATATCAAACCCATGTGCGTTATTTCTTTCCACAGTGTTGTGAAGCTATACTAGAGAACTTGATTGCAAGTAACAGGTGTGTTGTTTCTGCAGCCTGGCCGGGAACTACTTTCTTGTAGCTGGGGACTACTTTCTTGCAGAGCAGACCTTATAGTGAATTATTAGTGACATAGAGTAGCCTTTCCTCACATACAAATGCAGAGTTCACTCCAACAATTAGCACACTCTGTAAACACCAGCAGCAGTTTGGTTGCAGAAGTCCAATCAGAAAACTGTTTGCACAGTGAGCCAAGAGAGAACAGAGGCCAAAGGCACCCAAAAACCCACAGAGTCAGAGATATAGAGATAAACTAAAGACAGAAAGAGAGAGAGAGAGAGAGTACAAACAGTATGTATGGAGAGAAGATCGACATGTTGCAACCGAAGGTTGCAGTTTACCATGAGAAATGTCACAGCTTGTCTCCGTGTGTGTGTGTGTGTCTTCCTTGAAATGTGTTTTATAGGTGCACTGTTCTTAATTCATGGTTTTAACAGTTTTTACCATGCTAGTTCTTTGTTTTAATTATTTTGCTTGCTTTGTTTTGCCATTAATGTAGCACTTTGAGATTTGTTTCAAATATAAAGTGCGTTATAAATAAAATTCATTATTATTATTATTCATTATTTGTGTGTGTGTGTGTGTGTGTGTGTGTGTGTGTGTGTGTGTGTGTGTGTGTGTGTGTGTGTGTGTGTGTGTGTGTGTCTGTCTGTGTGTGTGTGTGTGTGTGTGTGTGTGTGTGTGTACATATTTTTACGGTCTATGGGTTTGCTGCTCTGACATCATGCTCTGATGTCACTGTGATGACACATCCGGCACATCTTGTCCATGTATCCGTGTATCTCTGAAGGTCACGCCTGACACTGTGGTTCCCTTGACACATAACTGTGACATCACAGGTGATATCACAGGTGACATCACCTATGTAAAAGCCCATATATGGGTATTCCCCAGAATCCCTTTTATGCCCATATACTGTATGAAGATCCCTGATGACATCGATATAGATTATACTGGCCAGATGGCCAAGACATGGCCCATATCTGTGTGGCTGGTTCAGATAGGCATCCCCATGTACTGTATGGCCATAAAAGCCAAGGGATTGTATGTTGTGATGTCATGGGAACCACTCTAACAGAATCCCTTTTATGCCCATACATGGAGATCCCTGATATTAAGCCCATATCTTACTTCATATGGGAATGCCATATCTGTGTGGCTGGTTCAGACAGTGATCTCCATGTATGGGCATAAAAGGGATGTACCATCCTTATATACAATTTAGAAGTTAGCCACTCCCTGAGAAGTTAATCACGCCCCGTGTACTGTATCCCGCTGCTACACTGCAGCTATGTTAGTCCTTCTTCCGTGTCTCTCAAGTAAACGTCCCTGACGTATGCGGATGCGGATGCGACGTGCCTTTGCGCAAGTGGAACCTATACTTCTCTGCCGGAGCCACCGCTACGTCACTGACTCCACCTTTGCCTTCAGAACCCATGTCGCCTCTCGCGACCGAATTTTTCCCGGTGAACCTAAGCGCAACGGTGGGGGCTTGGGAGTGTGGGGAACACGCACCACTGACTACTATTGCTGATGATGGAGAGCTTATATAGCTTAGCCTTTGTATTGAAAATGAGAGGCACTCTTGCCGATTTATTAACACAAGGCGGGCGATATTCTAGTATACAGTACATGGCTCTCCATACACTGTATGGTTACCAGGGGTCTCCATATATGGGTAACTGGTCCGATATACATCACTGGCCAGATGGCCAAGAATTGGCAGGACCTCGAGGTCGCATGTCGCCCTGAGGCGTCTTACTAGTAATAATAGACAAACAGGCTTCTTACTGTATGTATGACACTACTCATAGGGAGCACTTTTTGGCATCCATGACATTATTAGTCTCGCACACATCACACATACATTACACACAGTTTATAGAGCTGCAACACAACATTGGCCGAAGGGTCCCGCTACTTGGCAAGATACAGTATCTGTATGGAGGGACACTTTCACTGTCTGGTCCAACTCCTTCAGGTTGTGTGTGTGTGCGTGTGTATGCCTGCGTGCCGGGGAAATCTCGCTTTTGCGAACGCCCATCATTTTGACCGGAGGGTTAGCGACTCACTCCACGGAGGTTAGGGTTAGGGTGAGGGTTAGAGTCGGGTGTCGAAAAGATGAGATGTAGTAACAGCGACACGCTCCCTGCGTGCCTGCGTGTGAGCACGTGCATTTCTGTCTGTGTATGCGTATACAATTGTGCATGTTCACGCATTCATACAGGTTGTATGTACTGTTTCTGTTTCTTTTTTGTATTGCATCTGTTTCTTTCTATGAACGAGTTGTGTGTGCGTATGCCATAGAAAAAGCACGTGCACATTGTGCATGACCATCAACGGCGGTTGGAGCTGCTGTAATGTACATGCACATGAGTTTCGATGGCTGAACAGAGGAAGCGTTTGAATTATTGATCAAGGGAATGAATACCATCAACACTGAATTCAGTAAAGGCAACGACAGCCCCAGCGCGTCTATATAAAGTGATGAACATGCGGGCTGTGATCCACGCGGAGGGAGGGTGGAGATTAGAGTGAGGAAGGGGCCCGGGGACTTCATGTGTGAATTGTGTGCATGAATAAATATAAAATAATAATAGCTGTAATACATCCCAAAGTGTTTGTCCTTTGTGAGTGCAACTAATCAAAAATCCCTTTTCCAAAATGTGATTTTCTGTGACTCTTCGCTTAAAGTGTTTTGAATTTCAAGCTCTATGTCACATTGACTCAAATGAAGGTGCATGTACATGTACGGTATGTGCATGTGTGCAATGCGCCATTTTTGTTAAGCCCCAAACAGTATATACAGTAAGTGCTATATGACTTACAGTATGATTGTTTATTATCAAATGGATGTGCTGTTAAAGTAGTTTTCTGGTACTGTCGATACACATGTGTGATGTCCCCTCCCCACCTCCCCATGCAGTGGCACTGAAAAATACAGTACAGTATTTGACCACATACATTCACACACAAACAGTCAATGATTTTTTTGCCCTGATCCCGCATACAAACAGCCACACACATGTACACCCAAATGCCTACAAAAGTGCCCAGGAAGACAAAAGGGTCTCTTTCTTTCACACATGCACGCGCACATGCACGCGCACACGCACGCGCACACGCACACGCACACGCACACGCACACACACACACACACAGTTCCCTGAGATGGCATTAAATACAGGATGTACCGGGAATGCAAGAGTGTGTAATGTCTAATGTGCAGTTTTGTACTGTACCGGTATATATATCTGTGTAATGTTTGTAATATGTGTAAAGTGGGCATAGCTGTGTGCGTGCCCGGTGCCCATGCCTATGTGTGTGTACAGTATGAGTTTTTATATGTGCTATAGATGAGTGTGCGTGTGTGCGTGCGCGAGTGCATGCACGTGTGTGTGCAGTAAAATCCTCTGTGTGAAATCAGAGTTAAATCAACACTCAGCATTTCAGCATATAGGGGCTCCAGCTGTCAAGAAGCCTTCCCTCCCTTGAGACAGGTATTCTCAGGTGATGAGGATAGCAGATGCTGTTGTTACCGTAGTGCATTATCCCTTTAGTTCACACAGGCACAGTTAAACACGTCTTTTCACGAGGGGCCAAAGCCAATGATGGTCTGCAGCCGAGCATGCATCCAGGGAGCAGTTTTTTTGGGTACTTGCTCGTGGGAATTATTTCAGCAGTGTTTTGCATCTGCAGATGTGGCACTCCAGCTCGCAGCACAGGAATATCATCCCCCCTCACACACACACACACCCCTTCTGCACAAGGGTTGCTGTGTTTGAGAATCTAGGTAGAGGACTTAGTTTTATGATATTGTGTTGAATGATATTATTACATTATTACATAGATGTCTACTACACCAATTTTGCAGGTTGAGACCCAAAAGAGAGAAGACGTTTGCCCGGTACCCAAACTAGTGAAAACAGCAGATCTTTTTTTAAATCTAGGAACAAAAGGGGATTTTTTTTCTCGAGTCGTGACCCATACAAATCAGTCTGTGACCCACGAATGGGTCCCAACCCACTGTTTGGGAAACAGTGTATCACATGTCATTGGTGCTGCTAACTACTGTAGAACATGGGTCTTCAACAGGGGGTCCGGGACCCAAGTGTTGTGAGCGGTAGAACGTCTATTTTTGGCTAAGAGCTTTGTTGTAAAGGGGAAAAAGAGCACACTAAATACAGAGTGAAAGGTCAAGTTTATCGATTCAAGTGCCTAAATATCTGAAAACACAAAGTGACATGAATCCAAAATACACTGATGATTGTGCTGTCAAACGACGAAACTATATGGAATCTATGAACAGGTTGTGTGGGTCCCTGCTTCATCTCTCTCTCTCAACTAAGGGGTCCTTGGCCTGAAAACGTTGAAGACCCCTGCTGTAGAAGGTCCTCTTTATGCACCCGTCCTGCATCATACCTCATAGTATAGGGAACAAGGGGGGCCTAGTGGCTCAGGTAATCATCAATAACTCTGCTACAGCTATACACCCTGTGCTGACAGTCATTGAGCAAGATACACCGGCTCACAGTAGCCTACTGCATGTTGCTCTGGAGAAACATGCCAACTAAATGCCTACAACATCCAGCACATTTCAAATGTGAAAATATATAGGAACTTTAGACAATCCATATAGAAAAAATCAATTCAGTGACATCAATGTTCCATTTCTCTCTAAAGTACCCATTTAGGACTGAGGCCGATTCAAAAAATGCCTTCTAAAGGATGTTTTATGAAAAACGTCAAATACTTATTCAAAAATTACAAAAATTACAAAAAACGTATGTTGCTGGGTTTCCCGGCAAAATGTACCATGTATCAAAATGCAGAATGTCCCATTTCAGTAAACTAACTAATAGTTACAGTAGTACTTGAGTAAATGTACAGTGCTTAGTTACTGTACAACACCACTGTGTTTATTATTCAAGGTGAATTGGCCTATTAACGACTACACAAATTGCAGAGAAAATGTTTGAGGACATGATGTAAAAGGTGTTTTGTGTGTTGCTGCACCAGGACCCTGACTGACCTGCTGAAGCAGCCTGGAGGGGACATGAGCTCAGTGGACATCATGTTGGCCAACTCCCCTACAGGAGGGAGAGCCAATGGCATCTCAGCGCGGATGCTCCGCAGCCGAAGCGGTGAGTTCACAATACATAAACACTCAGTTAACTCTTCTGTGTTCATTGGACTCTGAGAGTATACAAACGTAACCAAATGGACCCGTAACTGTGAATTTGGTTGCATTTCGTCGTTGTTCGGGTGGAAACCTTGTATGTCCAAAACCTTCCTTTTTTTGTTATTTTAAAAACGATTTAAAATAGTGAAAACAGCCGATCTACAAGCACACAGCGCCTCGTATCGCGAGGCGTTGTGTGCTTGTAGATCTGCTATTTTCACTAGTTTTGTGCGACAGTCTTGTATGATGAAGCAGGGCTTTACTTTACGAAGAAACATGCAAATGTGAAACTTGGAGATACAAGGTTTCTGCCCAGCAGTGGCGATTTGTACACTGGGGAGGTAGCATGTATACAAAACAGAACAGGTATACGTACAGAATACATACACACACACTGACACAAAGTTGCGTGATGCCGATTACCGTACAGGTATATGTGGACATTTCTTCCCTTAAATTGATGTACTACTACCATACCAATTACCATACCAATTGTGTATGAGCTCAATGTTATGCTTTTTATATTGTTTGTAAAAAGATAGCCACCACATGGGGGGAGAATATTGTTTTGTACAAGATCAAGAGGAAGTTGGCTGGCAGCGGGGACACTCCATCTCTGTGAACCTGGCACTCAAATGTGCATTATTGCTCAACAGGGGGGAAAGCTTGAGAAAAGAGCGGTTGTGAAAAGAGGGGATGGAAAAGAGAGAGAGAGAGAGAGAGAGAGAGAGAGAGAAAGAGAGAGAGAGATGGAGGGAGGGAGAGAGAGAGAGAGAGAGGGAGGAGAGAACGAGTGGATTGGATTGGCTCAACATCAGTAGTTAGAACACATGACACACACACAAGCCATATACAGTAATTACTATGTTAATGTAGGCAGGCAATTTAACCACTGGGGGCACGTGCCAATTCTACACATCTACATACATTAACAACGTGCAGCCAACATGGGTTTGTGCGCCGGTTGTGCATTTGTAGGATGAAGTTGTGTGTGTGTGTGTGTGTGTGTGTGTGTGTGTGTGTGTGTGCGTGCGTGCGTGCGTGCGTGCGTGCGTGCGTGCGTGCGTGCGTGCGTGCGTGCGTGCGTGCGTGCGTGTGTATGTTTGTGTGTGTAGGTCAATGCTAGAAGGTCACTTAACTCTGACATCCCTAAATGTAGCACTTAGCAGAGCAGAACTCTGGATAGACCATGCTGGACAGTTAACAGATAGCCTATGTAGGTATTATTGAGCTGTATCGGTTTTTCCATAGTGAACAAAATGGCAGAGTGGCTCTAGGAACAAATAATTTAACTTTACGGTGGCGTTTTCCCAGCCTACTGGGATACGTAACAGCATACAGTATAAAAAGATAATGCCAGGTGCTAGTGCTGCTCTGTTTAAAAGTTCAAGTTCAAATGTTCACTACTGAAAAATCATACGAGGCAGCAAGAATTAAAACATTCCTACATAATACAGCCTTTTCAGCGAGCTGAGTTATATCTACAAGTACTATGTCTTGTGAAACCAAACATATAATCATATGTCATTGGCCGGATTTCCCCAAGCGATTTTAGCCCTTCATCATAGCTCACGCATGGTCGTAGAGACGAAGCCCTGACCATCACGTTCCCGGGTTTACATGGGTTTGAGCAGAGCGACTTATTTAGCCCCCTACAACTACACCAACATTTTCACAAACAAAGTGCTTAATAAAGTTTCACACCTGTCTAAATACGGTACAGCATTCTATTACCTGTATCCTCCGTGTTCTTTAATAAGAAGCCTTTTTATCCGATCGTTCACATCTCAGTGTCCATAGATCGGGGTTGGTGCGCTGCACATGGGGAAAACCAGGAAATACGAGGAACCGGAACACAGAAGACGATCGGATAAAATATTTAGACAGGTGTGAGACTTTTTTAAGGACTTTGTTTGTGAAATCTGAATGTTGGTATAGTTGCAGGGGGCTAAATAAGTTGCTCTGCCCGATCCCATGTAAACCCTGGAACATGACGGTCATGGCTTCTTACTACAGGAGGTCCTCCAAATCTTCCAATTATTTTTATATTTTATTTACAACTTGAACCCTAGTGTCCATATTCTGAGAACTGTAGCCAAAAATAGCAGATCTACAAGCTCACAACGCCTCGTGCTGCGAGGCATTGTGAGCTATCGGCTATTGTCGGCAAAGAGGTTTGGTGTAGAGGGGGAAAAGAGCAGACTAAGTACAGAGTAAAAGGTCAGGTTTAGGGGCGCCTGGTGGCCTAGTGGACCAGGCGCATACCATATACATGTAGGCATTTGCCATTTCGGCATCAATGCCTGTCGGCGTCGCCGGTTCGATTCCCGATCCGGGCGACCTTTGCCGCATGTCACTTCCTGTCTCCCCCCATTTCCTGTCAGTCTACTGTCCTATCCAATAAAAGCAAAAAGCCCAAAAACAAATCTTTAAAAAAAAAAGGTCAGGTTTATTAGGTAATAACGGTTCAAGTGGTTAAATGTCTGAAAACACAAATTGACATGAATCCAAAATACGCTGATGATTGTGCTGTCAAATGATCAAACTATATGGAATCTATGAAAAGGTTGTGGGGGGTACCTGCTTCATCTCTTTCTCAACTAAGGGGTCCTTGGCCCAACTAAGGGGTCCTTGGCCTGAAAACGTTGAAGACCCCGGTCAATAGGATACAACTGCAGTGACAACAAACAGAAATGTGTGTGAGGAGGGAGCAATTGGCATAACGACTAAATTGGGGAGAAAGAAAATGAAAAGGGTTGGTATTCCCCTAAGGAACATTTGACAAGGCTGACCTGAGTAGCAGTTTCTCACTCTCTTTGGCTGACATTAGCATCACAGTCTTGGGTATTTCGAGGAAGTCAGCAGACATTAGAGTCAAAAGGTAAATTGTATGATTTATATAACAGTTTACGCTTGGCTGTTGATGTCAGCCAAGGACAGGAGAAAGTATTTTGGTCTGGAATTCTATCACAAACATCAGTCTAAGCACTGAGGGAAAAAATGCTTGAAGCTAAAAAAGAAAAAGAAAAAAAGAAAGCCAGAGACAAATATTCATAGCAGGATACTTTAGCTTACATTGCCCTTATTAAGGCATCAATGTAAAGATTTAAAACTATTTAGCATAGGTATAAGACATCATTTACAAATAATGATTTTACACTTACACAAGTAGTAGACAAATATGTACAGAAAATAGAAAGTAACACACTATATTCTATTCTACATCTTCAAATGTGTGTATTTACCACCATCACTCCATTTTATGACCATCATACTTTGCCCACTCCCTCTCACTCTCCCTGTCTCGGAGGCAAAGCCAGTTCCAAAACCAACTTGTTATTTTTGATGCCTCTGCTACCGTGTGGATTAGTCTGTCAAATAGCATGTGTAAGACTGAGTCACCGGCTCATATAAAGGGAGGATTAGTGAGTCCATGGGAGCGGTGGCGTGGCATATGGATCAAACCAATCAGTTTGATCCTCTTCTCATAAATGACAATGACAATGGGCTTATTAGCGGTGACATGTACCCTATAGCTATCACTAACTCACAGGTGTGTGCAACTATACGCACAGTGACACGCATGCATAGGAGCATCTACGGTACATGCATATAACATGCTTACATGCTCAGAGAGACGCACACACAGACATTCAAGTTATTTGACAATGACAGGTGCTAGTATGCACGCTCTGCTTTAATGCTTTCCTCCTGCAGTGATCTTACACACACAAACCCAAACATGTGTTGTCTTAGTGCTTGGCAGAAGGAGCAGGATAACAGCGGGTACAATGTGTGTCCATGTAGGCTACACGCCATTAGTGCATGCGTGCACTAATGGTGTGTCCCACTAAAGTGTGTCCCACTAAAATTGAACCGCTGTTGTAGACTACTGACCTGAAATGAATATTGCTCCAGAAGCCATCACTCTCTAGCAGTGTTTTATGTTCTCAAAGTCGCGTCCTTGAGGATATTCCAGACATTATAACAACAGTCCTGTATGGGGGTCCTAAAGCTGATTGGCTCTTCCAATTTTTGGTTTCTACCAAAGGCACACCTGGCGTGCACACCAATGGCACGCCATTTGGGAACCACTGCTCTAGATTAATATATCCATCCTTTCCATCTCTCACACAGAAAGAGCTGGCTCCACTGTCCATCTCAGGTGACATGTCATCGCCACAGCCCTGCTATATTCAGACATGTTAAGACAGAAGGGCCAGGCCCCCTAGGCCCTTACAGTGACAGACAGCCAAGCAGAAAAGGGAATACACTGGTCGTCCTTCGCAACTGCTTTAATCACAGTGCACACCATGCCCAGCGAGCGAGAGAGACAGAGGAGAGGAGTTATGCAACTCATTAAGCATTGTTATAACTCTCTTATTCTTTGCTTCAAGAGGGTCTCAACCCAACAAGGTGCACTTAATGAGAGACAATTATTCGAGAAATGTATATGTGCCACATATGACAAGGCTTTTATGTACAGTCAGTATACACAACACACTGGGGCATACATGTATACATACTGTACAACAAGCAAGTGCATGCATTTACAGAAACATACCACACACACGCACGCACGCACGCACGCACGCAAGTGCGTGTGTGTGCTCTGTATGCAAGAGAGATGAGAACAGTAGAGTTGAGGATAAGCGGGAAGAGACAAGATATGAGATGCAGTCTTTCCCCCAGTGATCACCTTGTCAGAAGGTACAGAGAAATACACTTCTATTTTATTTGAGTCCATGGCCACGCCCTTAGCGAGGGCACCACTAATATCAGATATATTTTACATGTACATACTGGAATCACTCGCACGCGCGCGCACACACACACACACACAAAAAAATCACACAAAATCAACAGCACGATCAGCATACAATGCAGACACACAAGCATACAAATACATACTTTTGACCATAGACATACATTGTGTTCAAATTATATCTGTTCAACATTTTATGTGTTTTTGAAAGAGTTCCAGTCAGGCTTCCAGGCATTCTGCAGCACAGAGGCAGCTCTTTGACTTGTTACTTGCCAGGGATTCCGGTGACTGTTCTATTTTAATGCTCCTTTATCTTAGATCCATCTTTGATACTGATGACCATTCGATTATATAATAGACCACTTAGAAAAATGGTTTGGCATTGAAGGAATAGCTTCAGACTGGTTCTGCTCCTACCTGACAGACAAGTGTTCCACAGATCAATTCTGGGTCCCCTCCTGTTCTCTATTTACATGCTACCCGTTGGTAATATTATTCCCAATCACAAAATTAACTCTCAGACTCTCAGATCACAGATGGAACGCAGCTTTACATACCATTAAATATCTCTGAATTTCCTCCAGCTTAAGGAGGCTAAATCTGAAATTATTTTTGCCCCTTCTAATTCCACACTTTCCTTCCGGTCAGAGCTTAGAAGCTTATGTTCCAATGTCACACGTGCAGCCTGCAACCTGTGTGTGATTTTTGATTCAAACCCGTCATTCATTCGTCAAGTCACACCAGTGCTTCAGACATGTCATTAATAATAAGGAATATAGTCAGAAATAAAGCCTTTTATCGCCAGCAGACCTTGGAAAGGTAATTCACACTTTAATATCATCATGTTTAGACTTTAGTAATTTCGTATATGAGAGTGATTACAAATATTGTGGCCTTTGCAGAAAAGCAGTCTCTAGCTGGTACAGAATTCATGACTAATTCTAAGAAGAAATGCATTACACCGATCTTAGCTGCACTTCACTACAGTAGTTACTTGTTCATTTTAGAATTGATTTGAAGATTATATTGATGACTTTTAAAGCCATCTAAAGGACAGGCCCCCAGCTACATCTCAGACATGCTGATCACTTTACCAGGTAATGACATTTAAGTAATTTTGCGTTCCAAAGTTTGCAGCGAGCAACTCGACTTGGCGGAGACTGTTCTAGTTTTTATATTTTGTGACAAATGTTGGGCTCATCAACATTTTGTAGGAGGTTTGGCACTATTGTAATTGATTTTGCATGAAGAATCCCAATAAGAGCTACGCATCACCACAAGTGCCTCAGAGCATACGTGAGATTCAGTGTACCTGACGCAAAGATTCTGGTATAGTATATAATCTGTGCGTACCTGCGGTTGGTGAATGAGGCCCAGTGTGTTAACTAGCTCTTGAAGAAGCTCCCAAAAGAGCATAAGTGTGTCTAACTCCCTGTGTCACTTTCTATCAGTCAAACAATGCTCCAAGGAACAACAACAGGCCATGATGAGGATAGTTATGGAAATGAGGAGGGGGTACAACAAGGGGAGGATGAAGATGATGATGATGATGATGATGATGACAATGATGACATTACGTTACGAAAGAGGGAAAAAAAGGAGATTTTCGACTAATCCTGTAATCTGCCTCATGTTGAGGGGTCAGCCTCACTGGATTTGACAAACTGGTTTTAACATGTGTAAAATCTCTCTCACACACACACACACACACACACACACACACACACACACACACACACACACACACACACACACACACACACACACACACACACACACACACACACACACACACACACACACACACACACACACACGTCTTAATCTACACTTCTATACCATATTACATGTGAACATCTCGCTGACTAATCAGCTTAAACCACACCACGAAGCTCTGTGTGTGTGTGTGTGTGTGTGTGTGTGTGTGTGTGTGTGTGTGTGTGTGTGTGTGTGTGTGTGTGTGTGTGTGTGTGTGTGTGTGTGTGTGTGTGTGTGTGTGCCGTGCGTTTGTGTGTGTAATGTATGCGTGCACGTGTGCGCCCCCTACCTTAATCACTCTCTCTCTCGCAGGCATGCACGCACGCACAGTAAACTTTAATGACTAGCTCTCCACCTCTCTTCTTCCAGTTTAATTTTCTAACTTATTCTGAGGTGTAGTTAACTACTGTGGCTATCCGCTGGCCAGGTCGCATCAGAAGACTTCCTTTTGTTCATTAGCCTCAGTTCATTTCACATGCGAGACTGGCTGGCTGTCAGAATTGGACCACTCTTTCACCCTTCATCTGTATAATTCAAAAACAGTACAGGCAGGGACACTTTTCTTTTACCAATATTAATCCAGGGAAACTCACAAATGATCATTTCAGCAATATCGTTTTCAGTGCTCAGCACAGTTAAAAGACTGTTGAGGTGACCAGTACGATTTTGTTTTATACTTTTACTTGCTGCCAGCTCCAACAGAGTAGCTAAGGGTTAACTAATCTGTTCAATTACATTTTGCTGACTTTTTCCAACTAATACTTATTCTGCAGTTTGCTAATCACCACTTTTGTGTGCAGTGTCATATGAAACATCATGGCACCATCTGATCGCAGACTAGTTCTAGTACAGGTATGATATGAAATAAGTTGAACTAAATTGGAGGTTTAAATGGGAGAAAGAAATGATCAGCAACTCTAAATTTATAAATGAATTTAAAAATAATAATGATGAATAGTAGTGAGTAGTGAGAATGTTGTGAGATGTTTAACACAGTTCATTGCATGCAGTAATTCAAATGTTGTCTCTTTTTCCAATCTCTCTTCATCTATCCATCCTTCTCTTCAGAACAATACCACCTCAACAATGCAGGGTATGGTCCATTTGGACAAGGTCTTCCTCACCCACACAGCAACCACAGCTCCCTGGGTCTCAACAAGTACACCTCTCTAAAAGCTGTTGGTAAGCCACATGCACACATCCACAACACACACACATGCACATATTGATGCACAGTTTTGCACACACATCTCCATGGGACTCAACATGGCCACCACCCCCACGCATGCACACCACAGATGTGTATGTGGGTGCACACACAGTGATAATAACTCCCATAGACACGGTAACCTTTAGCAAAGTCTCGAGGCTGCGGAGCTGTCATGTAATGATGCTCCCCTGCAGCTCCCTGAAACTTGATATGAAAATAGGTCTAACATGCTGCTTCTGCTCTTCATTAGCTGACCACTGACTGCATGTCACTCCTGTACTCTCTCGAATGTGCTATCAAGTAAAGCAAAAAATATCATAAATAAATAACTTGGGGCGCCCGCTGGCCTGGTGGTCAAGGCGCATACCACATACTAGGCTATGATGCCTGCTGGCATCGCCGGTTCGATTCCCAATCTGGACGACCTTTGCCACATGTCATTCCCCATCTCTCTCAGATGATTTCCTGCCAGTCTACTGTCCTATCAATAAAGGGTTAAAAAAAAAAAAGCCCAAAAACAAAATCTAAAAAAATAAATAATAATGATAATGTTTTGGGGCGAATCTACCAACTCATCTCACTCCAGGAAATCATTACTTCAATGAAATCTATAAATCCTAGGGTAAACTATATCTAATCACCTGGGCTTGTATTCATCAAGTACCTCAGTCAGAAGGAATGCTGAAATTGTAACAAACAAATGAGGTAAGAGATGGTAATGATGCAGGAAAACAAATGACATTAACTACAGTACACATCTTACACTGATATGTGTATGTATGAATAAAAACCCACATTTACGGCCCTTGACAGAAATCTCCAGAAAAACTTCAATTTATGCGGCGGTGCCCACTGGCCTAACGGTCCAGGTGCATACCACATAGGCTCTGATGCCTGACAGCGTTCATTATGCTTAGCATCCTATGATCTTCCATGATGTTTATTTGCATTTTAAGCATTGATTTCTGTGTTAACTTAGAATATGGAGCAATGAAAACACAGAATAATTTATCACGTGATTGCTATAGTGCTCCTCAGGAACTCCTTTAAGACAGACCCTGTGTCCAAACTTTTGACTGGTAGGTATATTGATTTCCAAATTACCATAAATCTGAGAAAGTCTTCATATTTAGGACTAACAATTTACCCAATAAAAATGACAAAACTGTGGTTTAGTGATGAGTCATCACTTTTCACTGTTTTGTGGGGTCCATTTTTAGCCCAAGGAATGTTTTTCGTACAAAACAAATGCTTGCAATGGATTCAGAATCATGAAAAGACCCCTCACATGCTACTTAACTTTTTCTCTGCCATTTTAAACATAGCTGTAGTAAGCAGCTGCCAAATTGTCCTTACCTTTTAACGTGGGCACGCGCACGCATCGTGCACAATCTGTGCGCGACTCATCTAGTAGACGTGTAGACTCGGTGACAAGCTTTCGAATACAAAAAACCCCATTGAAAAAGACATATCCGTTGCCACGCTGTATCTCTGCTTATCAGCCAGTGTTTACATGAAAAAGCATTGAAAAAAGCCAACTGTGCGCTATGGTAACACGTGGACACGTTCGCGCACAAAACGCACGATATGTGCGGGGATCATAATCCAGGCGTGTAGAGACTGGATCAAAGTTTCCAAACGCAAAAATCGGATTGAAAAACGAGCGTTCCATCGCCCAGTAGCTTCCACTTCTGTTACACAGTAAACCAATGGAGGCGGGACTATGGCCCAGGCTCAGACTGGATACGGAAAGCTGGATCCGGTCCAGACCGGAAATGACCGGATACAGTTAGGGGGGCGGGCCTAAAGAGCCAGAATCAGCGAAAATCTGCGCTAATACTTTTAATCCTTTCATAATGATTAAAGCTAATTAAACTTTGCGGGCTCTACGGGCATGGCAGCGCGGTACAGCGGGAAATCTACGGTCTCTACGGGGATCGCGAGGTATGAGTTAAAGAAGATCTTGTTTTTTTTTTCTTCCTGTAGGCCTATTAGTAAGTGAACGGGTAGGTGCAAGAAATTGTTAAAAATAAACCCCATGGGACATTAGTTGACCACGGCAACAAGATGAAATCATAACTAGACACCATAAGGGTCCTAAAAAAACAGGTTTTGAAAACATGTCGTTCGAGTGCTCTGGGAGCCTCTGATCTATACCCTACTATGATTTTGTACTCAGAGAAAAACAACAGCCTACAGACAGGATCTGGGACATGCTGGGCCACTGATTCAGCCCGGGAAAAAGAGTTGGAGAGGCCTTCATTGCGCGCTATAGAGAGAGATCTCTCTCTATAGCGCTGCTGCTACTCAAAGATTTGCCATTTCAGATCATGACAAGTGACAAGCCAGTGGGCCAATTACATGAGTTGTATTTTGTTGTTGTCGGGTGGAAACCTTGTACAGTATGTCCAAAACCGTTTGTTTTGTATTTATCATTTTAAAAATGATTTAAACTAGTGAAAACAGACGATCTACAAGCACACAACGCCTCGCGGTGCGAGGCGTTGTGCGCTTGTAGATCTGCTGTTTTCACTACTTTTGTGCAACGGCCTTGTATGATGAAGCAGGGCTTTGCTTTGCGAAAAAATTTACAAATTTGAAACTTGGACATACGAGGTTTCTGCCCGACAGTGACGATTTACTTTGTTGGCCGCCCAGCCCCCAGAATGGAACGAAGGACGAAATCTTTTCTTTTTTTCTAATGGCCGGCCTGGACCGGCCGTTCAGGAATTGTCCCGCTTTTCCCAATGGCCAGCACGTCCCTGGACAGGATAATTTCTTCTGAAATACTGGATCTGACGTTTCTTCCAGTTAAGGGAGAGTCTTTTGTTGCACGGTCACAAAGATTGTTTGCTCATGGTGGGACAATGTTGGGTCTCTGCTCTACATGTAAGGTGCATTGAGACAACTTGTGATTTGACACTTAAATCACACACACATATATACGCACGCACGCACGCACGCACGCACGCACGCACGCACGCACGCACGCACGCACGCACACACACACACACACACACAACAGTGTTTTACATCATGAACTGACAAAGTAAATACAATAAAACAATTAAATATCTAAACACAAATCACATTTTGTCATGTGTTATAAATACAATCATCCTATGTTATAAATAGGATGATTGTTCTATGAAAAGATAAATGTCCACCCCAGGCTTGACTGTAAATTCTTAACGAGGCCCACAATGAGATTGAGTCTGACAGCCTTGCAGGGCCCAATGACACTCTGGACTGACAGTCTGTCAAACAAGCCGGTTATATTAGATCATCCCAGTTCAAGATGTTTGTTGTCCCCCATGGGAAAGTTGGTTGCAGCGACAGCGAGGCATAAAACACATATACGAAACATAAATGACACATTAAACAAGCACACAAGATATGTCAAATAGACAATGTAAAATGTATAAAACAACGCAGGAACCAAGAACATGGTTTGAAAAGTCTATTCTATGATGACAGGCACAATGTATGCTCAGTGACAGTTCATTTCAGGCCAGTTGTCTGCCCGCCGGTCTCTGTGTAAATAAATAGGATATGACTCAAATTATATGTACCATGTAAGCCTAATTGTCTCCACCAGCCGAAGGCTGAGGGAGAGTATGTTTTCCCCTCCGTCCGTCCGTCCGTCCGTCCGTGCGTCCGTCCGTGCGTCCGTCCGTGCGTCCGTGCGTCCTCGCAGTTTGTGAACAGCTAATCTCAGTCACCGTTGGCCCGATCGCTGCCAAACTGAGCACACACACTCCCTGGATGCCAATCTAGAACCTCTGCCCCACATTTTTCAAATCAGCCTCATGGTGGCGCTATAACAGGCCGATTTGTGTGGCCTGGTTGTTACCAGCTAATCTCCGGCGCCGTTGGCCCGATCGCTGCCAAACTGAGCACACACACTCCCTGGATGCTAATTCAGAACCTCTGCCCCACATTTTTTAAATCAGCCTCATGGTGGCGCTATAACAGGCCGATTTGTGTGGCCTGGTGGAGACCTGTGCTCGGAAGAGCACTGCTTCTAGTTTGTTTTTGTTTTTGACAATGTTCATGCACTAAATCATGCATTAATAATTATTTTCTTTATCTTTTTCCAACTTTCTTTCACCTCAACACACTTTCTCTCTATCCCTTCCTTTTACCTCTCTCTCTCAATTCTATCAACTCTACATTATTGTTTTCAAATTCTCTCTCACTCATCATCCTATATCACTCCCATGTGTTTGTCTCTCTCGTATTATGTCATTCTCTCTCTCTCTCTCTCTCTCTCTCTCTCTCTCTCTCTCTCTCTCTTTCTTACCCTCACTCTCTCACAAATTCTTCCTTCTACTTCACACAAACCCGACCAACCCCAGCTGACACTGCGTCTCGTAGCTACTACAAGAGTTTCCCTCTGATGGACTTCTCTCACTACCAGGCCGCTCCTCCCCCTATTCCAGCCTTCCATCACTCCTCGTCCCTCCATCAACACCACTACCTCAAGGACAAGTCCTACCTCCACCAGTCCCCGCTGGGGCCCCACCACCTGGCCGACCTCCACGCTCCGCTCTCCATCTCCATACCCCCCAACCACCTGGAGCACCAGCGCCTACCCAAGACCATCACGCTCCCAGTCATCTCCGGCTCAGCCTTCAAGGCCTGGGAGTCAAGTGGACGCCACGTGCAGAGGCAGACGTCCGCGCCTGGACGCACCTCCTCGGCGGCCGGCGGGTACCACCACCACTCGGCCCGAAGGCACGCCTACTCCACCCGGCGGCAGCAGAGTATAGAGAACATGCCCGACCTGTTCGGACAGCAGTACACAAGGGCCTACGACGGCGGGGAGGGAGGAGTAGGGATGGGTCACTTCCAGGGCTACGGTCACCACCTACCCCACCCTTCCTCCTACTACCACCACAACAGGCACAAGAGCTACTCCACCCACAGTAAGACCGAAGTCACCGTCTGAGGTTCCAGGGCCTCCGGGAACAACCCGTTGTTACTGTAGCTCCGAACTAGGATGAGGGCATGCTGGCCTCAGTGGTCTTCGACAGGTGATAAATGAATGAAAGCCTGTAGCGGGAGGAGCAGGATTGAAAGGAAAACAGCGTGGCTGCATCACCAGTGTTTATAGAACAATGCCTGGTTGTCTCAGGCCAGGCTGGATGGCCGAAGGCCAGACACAAGGTTTTCGCACCTGTCCATCCATGTGTCCATCCGTGTGTCTGTGTGTCTGACCATGTGTGAGTGTATGACTGTGAACAGCTAATCTCCAGCACGATTGGACAGATCAGCTTTAAACTTTGCACGCACACTCCCTGAAGGCCAAGGAAGAACCTCTGCCCCAATTTTTTTCAAATCGGCCTCATAGTGGTGCTATAACAGGCCCCTTCACATTTTGGTTGCAACATACAGTTACACGTTATCTTCCCCTCCTCATGACGCAACTCTCCATATAGTGGGCCACAACCATTTCCGCCTGACAAGATTTTCAGACATTTTGCTACTAGCCTACTCTTTTTTTTTTTTTTTATAATTTTTATCCCACGATTTTGCAACCCATTTTCACCTGTAATCCTGTAATCCTGGGCTCTGCTCTCCCTCTGCCGCGCCTGGTGAGACAACGGACTAACCTCATGCTTCCTTCAATGCATGGGTAGTCCAAGTTGTTTCTTTTCACCTGACTGGGGGGATTTCCCCGGGATGGACGTAGCGCGTGGAAGGAACACGTTATTCCAACCAGTTCCTTCCCCCTCCATCAAGCGCCCCGGCTGGCCAGGGGGAGGCATTATTGAGACCAGGATTACTGCATGTTTTTGTGAGGGTATCAACCCTAGGAGACACAGGGAGAACATGCAAACTCCACACAGAAAGGCCCTATCACCGACCCCACCTAGGGTGTGGGCGCTGATGACGCGGAGGGAGAAACGCGCCCCCCAGCACCTAGCCTACTCTTAAAGATTTTGACGAATACTCACGCAAAACGGAACATAATTATCTCTGTGGTCACATGATCAAGACTTATCTGTCTGATTTTTCTGATATTACAATTGTCTTTCAAAGTTGACATGGGGGCCGTTTTCATGAACAATTACCGCCAAACTTTGCACGCAAACCCCACGCATGCAGGGAAGCCCGACCCTGGATATTTCAGTGGGACATCCATTTAAGCCTCTAATTAGTCGTACAATCAAATTTTAGGTTGTACAATATTTTGTTTTCCCCTGGATTCCTTGGATCATGATGCCACACTTGGATTATGATGCCACTTCCCATATAGGCCCGGCCATTTATGCCAGGCTAGATTTTTAACTCAAAGAGTGTATGACAGAGCTTGCAGGGGTCATGACAATCATTGCACATTATTCAATACAAAAACAGATCACTGCATTGTGGCTGTGCCAAATTCTTTAGGTTAAGGGTTACCTTTGGCCAAGTTTAGGTAACAACGGTAATTGTTGTGAGACTTTAGGGTTAAGGTAGGGTTAATTCTGGGTTAGTTGTGGGAAGAATAACCGCTGAGTTATATTTAGGTGATCCAGATCTGGTGGACTGCTAAGAATAAAACAAATGGTGTGGTTATATGTTAGTTTTTCGGGAACAAATGGACTCATATCTGGATATGACCTGACATTGATACTTGATAGGACCGATGTTCGGAGCGAGAGACCAGAGTTTACACCCCAGCCCACCCAGACAGCTATTACATCGTAACCAACACCACTGCTATAGCTGTTCATTTATTTATTGCTTTATTTGACATTAGTTTGCCACTCCTCTTGTTCAAACATGGTGGGAAAAAGGATTTGAACTATTGTCCTAGCAGATGAAACAAACTGCCATTGTCATATTTAATTACGGGCAACCCACAGCCCACAAGAATACCTGTGTTTACTGTTCTTATAATTCCAATATTACCTTTTTATTATGGAAGTATGATGTTCAGCCACGCTACAGTGAGAGTGCAGCTCCGTCTAGGGTGAAGTGTGGATCATTTTCAGCACAATTTGACTCTTCTTTCCATTGCCAGGAAAGCACAAAAGATATCAATAGATCAGACCTGGTTAATAGAACTATCGTACCTGTTCATACAAATTATAATGGCAATCCTGCAAACATATAGCAACATAATACACTTGCTGTTTTTCAGCTAAAGATTTTGATTTTGATATTTTGCAGTGAGACTTATATTTTTGCAGTGAGACTGTGTCTCACAATTTACAAAATTGAAAATTACAAAATTGTACTTAAAAACAAGTGAGATCTTTTTGCTAAAGAGTCCTGCTCCTGCATCTGTGTACATCTCTACGTTCTCTCTCTCTCTCTGTCTCTTCTCAGAGTCTCTGTCCCTGTTTGTGCAGCGTGCTTTAGGTCCAACATTCAGGGATGTCGGCCCCCAGGTCACATTAACTTGATGGTGGGGACAATGCCACCCTGGTGTCACGTTCCATCAGCCTCTATCCAGCCCAGTGAGAGTGGGTAGGAGGGGCAAAGGAGGTTAGAGAGAGAGAGTGTGTGTGTGTGTGCATGCTTGTGCGTGTGTGTGTGTGTGTGTGTGTGTGTGTGTGTGTGTGTGTGTGTGTGTGTGTGTGCGTGCGTGCGTGCGTGCGTGCGTGCGTGGTGTACAGGGGAAGAGCCAGGGGCTAAACTTCTTTAGAAAGGATAGAAAGGGGCAGTGGTGAAAGGAGAGAGAGAGAGCAGAGAGAGAAAGGAGGAGAGCAATGAAGAAAGAAAATGATGAAAGAAAATGGTGAAAAAAGAGAGTTGACTTAGATACTAACTCGTGTTTCCTTCCTTGGGGGCGCAGAGGGAGTCACTGCTGATCTGTGTGTCCGACCATTGGACGTTCTATGTGTGTATAGGAGTGTGCGTGCACGCTATCCCTTTGAGGTGTCATTGGAGTGAAATTCATGGAGGCATTTGAAACCCTGAAGTGTGGCGGACCACCCACATCACCTCTCTAGAGTCCTATACAGCAGAGGACAAACAATGTGGAGCTTGTTTACCATTTTATATTTTTGTCACTCTAAGTCGCCGTGCCCACAGAACGCGTTTTTGAGCGGCCAGCGCCTTTCTGCCTTGCATTTCATAAAGACACGCTGGAGAGTTCCTCTTCATGGCGCCGAGCATCGTGTTTCAACACTCTCGGCATGCAGCAGTTTTTGGCAGAGTACTCGGGGTACTTCAAGTGGAAAACAGTTAACTTTTGGAGAGAAGTGCTGCTCAGAGGCGTCACAATGGGGGGGGGGGCAAGGTGGCCATACTAGGGCCCAAGGTGGCCAAGGGGCCTTAATTATTTTATGCTTTAACTATTGAAAAATAGCAGATATACAGTACAAATCTTTCAATATATGAATTTTTAAAGCGTACATTAAATTTGTAACATTTTCTGGGGGTCCCTGGAACTAAATATTTTGAGATGGGGGTCCGTGGCCAAATACATGTAATTTTGGGGGTCCTTCACATGAAAATGTTTGAGCACCACTGACATAGAAACATACGTTTTTCAAAAAACCATAGAAGGATTTGAAATATTCAAAGACTTGCACAAATGTTCACGATTTTTCAAAAATAGCAGATCTACAAGCTTGTATATCTGCTATTTTTCAATAGTTAAAGTACCCAGGGCCCAGAATTTAGTGCGACACCCCTGGAGCCGCTCATCACTCAGGTTTGATCGAGCTGGTTTGTCTGACAATTTATTCATTTACGCCCTGTATCATTACAACCATGAGATCATGTCTATGTTTAGCCTTGTTTCCACCTCGCCAATAACACAGATGACACAAGGTTTGAGGACAGCTACGGTTGACATATTCGAACATTGCGGGCATCAATAAGCACTGTCTGCAAGCGTTCCTCCACTCATAAAACATTTTCTGTGGACATGACTCCTAATTGCATCTCTTTACTGTGAACATTATGGGGAAAATGATAATAGGTCACTCAAAGTGATCTCAGGCCTGGTAGAAAAATCAGGATATTAAATAGGAGACAAAACCTACTGTAAGTGAGAGCGATGAAGTGAGTTTTACCTACCAGTATGTCCTTGGAGAGAAGAAGACTGATTCAGTGGAGAGGAATACCACATGACGAACTTCTTGGAGTCGGAGATATGTCTTTTCACATCATGAAAACGACTTCTGTAAGGGAAGTGGGACATGATAAAGTATCTACTCAACAAGGGATCAACCGAGCTGGTTGGCGAGATGTTGTAATATCAAGACCCTGCACAATGATTTGAGCTATTGCTGATGTCTTCAGCTGTGGCCACACTGAATTGTTTGCACAATAATGTTTGGGCTGCTACTGGTAAAGAGTTACACTGCAAGCACAACCTGCAATGGGCTAAACTGTGATTAGAGTATTATTGTGGAGTTAGATTCTTTAGTTGAGCAGAGCTGTCCTGGGCCAAACATATATGAGCACATATAAATAAATAAGCACAATGACACCAAATGATGAAGTCAATTACTAAATAAATGCAAGACGTGACTTTAAGGTATGGTGCATCATATACAATGTCATCTAGAAGATGCACACAGCACGGGGTGACATGGTCCGCAAGACTGTGCAGAAACAGCAATACAATACACAACATGAGAATAACACTGGACAGTCATGCAGGCATGCATATACTAGACTAGAGTATAAGACAGCTATCATACACATACACAACTCATATTCTGCTTTCGCACGCACGCACTCACGCACACGCACACGCACACACACACACACACACACACACACACACACACACACACACACACACAGCTGTTCGATCACACCCTTGAGTGTGTTACACAGGGGATCAAAAGGGTCTGACATTTCAAATGTCAAACTCGAGTGCAAATGTGCTACTGTCCTGGAAAGAGAAGAGTTGAAATCTTTATCGATTGGACAGAGATCAAATGACAGGCTTGACCTTCCACACAGCCAGTTTGATTATACATACCTGATGAGGTCTGGACCTCGAAAACTACTGTGATCTCACAGGCAAGAATCAAGCAGTTAAATACATTTCAACATTTCCCGAAATGCAGGACAGCTCCAAGAGTTATGTAACGATGCGCACCTACAGTATCTGGGTAAAAATGTTGTGCTCTCGGAATACACTGAAGATGAAACTGAGGTACCAACCATTGGAGGACTTAAGACACATTCACAGCTACCCCTTCCTGACAGAGTATTGTCTTTGTGCCCTCTTAGCAGACTCCCTCTTAACTTTGCTATTGTCTGTCTCAAAGAAAAACACTCGGGAATGGATTGCCTCTGTCTCCCTTTAAAACCGAAACAAAAAACATACATTTATTGAGGCAAATGACCAATACATAATATAAGGCTGCCAGGCAGCAACGCAAAGTCATTTGCACACTGCTGTGTTTTTCGGGCCGAACTTCAGAGCAGGTAAATAAAAGAATCAACCTCACCCTTATGTCAATTACGTTTGCAACTGCCGCCCGTTTCGTATTTATTTTCGGACCAGGGTTGATTTTTTCAGATTTTCGCAACTGTTGCCACTTAGTCCCTTGCTCTCTCTCTCTTTCCTCTCTCTCTCCCTGGCCTCCGGATCTCGGATTTCCAAAACACAACGAAAAAAACGCAGTGCAGAGTGCAACCATCTTAAGTCTTGATATTCTGCAATTGATCACTCCTTTTAAAAAAGTCATGCAAAAGCAAATCATAATGTTCTCAGTTCTAGAACCCAATTGCTTTCCACTGAAGCAACTACAGTAATTAGAAACCATCTAAATCAAAGTTATTGCTTGGTTCAGGACCTGAGCCTTTGATTGTGATATTCCATGAAGTCCAACGTTGGTCTCTAAACTGTCTTCTTATGTCCAGGAACACCCCTTCACCCAACACACACTCCAATACACCCACACAACCAACCCTCTATTTTAATTCCTCCTCTGAATCCCATTCTCCGTTCATCCTCTCTCCCCATTCTTGTCTCCACCAGGCCAAGGCACGGGGAGTCTATGTTTTGCACCCTGTCCGTCAGTCCATTCCACTTCAAAATGTTCAAACCAGCCTCATGGTGGCACTATAAAAGGCAGATTCGTGTTACTGTTTTTACCTAAAACTCTACTGATCAGTGTAAAACGTTGTATGCTCACTCCTTGGCCTAGAGGCAAAGGAAAAACCTTTGCCCTGCATTTTTCCTTTAATAGCGCCACTAGGAGGCCGACTTATGTAAAATACAGTACATTTTTGGATATTACTCCCTCAGATTTTATCCAAAAATCACACAAATCAGTACACAGTATCTCTATAGTCATGTGATCAAGACGGATCTGGCCGATATTTCATATTCCATCCTGATTGGCTAACACCGACTTCCAAATTGGGTCCTTTTGAACAAAATGGCTCAAATCATGAATGCTTGCGCTTTCTCTGAAACTTTGCACACACATTTCCACTATATCAAGGAACAAATGCCACCCTTTTCACATTGGCCTGTTATAGCGCCACCAGCAGGTCGACTCGCAAAACACATTTTAGGAATAAAATCATGCACGTGGCATCCGATTGCCTTGAAAGTCCGAAGAAGACATGGCACCCTTTTCACATTGGTCTGTTATAGCGCCACCAGGAGGGCACAATAACCTTCTGGACCTGGCAGAGACCTGTGCTCGGAAGAGCACTGCTTCTAGTTTGCTTTGATTTCTCTCTTTCTAATCGCCGACTGGTCTAATGACACGCGCACACACACCCACACACGCGCGCGGTTGCGTGCGTGTTTGCACATTCTGTTGTATAAAATTCAACAGACATTTGTCTACACAGCACAAATATTGTTGCAGGATAAATTCAGAAGTGGGAACTTTTGCAACAGTTTACTGTCCTGGTGTCCCCATAAAAGCACATAGACACTAGCTTGCTGCGCTTGCGCCCTATAATTTCAAAAGCATCTCTTCCTTCTTTAGCTCCCTCAAGTAGCAATGTATAGTATAATGCCAGTAACACCAATAGCTTATTTTCAAACATAGATTCTCAGGCATTTCTTGTACCACCAGAGGTACACTGCACAGGTGACCATGATGTTGCAGCCAAATGCCTGCAGGGTTCCCACACATTTTTACCAATTAATTTCCAAACCTTTTCCAAAACTTTTCCAGAATATTTAACCCGATTTCCAGGACTATATAATTCAGCTCAATAACAGGTCGATTACTCCTATGCGCAATGCCCAAAGACAGTGGTTCTCAAACCTTTCAGGCCGTGACCCCCGAAATAATCATATTTTAACTGGGGACCCCGGCACCCTGATGAGCACTAAGAGTTGAGGAATTTTGTTTAACACGGTTTCATGGTGAAAACAGACGATCTACATGCTCACAACGCCTTGCGTTGCGAGGCGTTGTGAGCATGTAGATCTGCTATTTTCACAATTTCTGCCTCTAATATTTGACAATTTGGCCAATGTTTCATTTGTCATTTCAGAGGTATTAACAAAATCAATAACCAAAGACAATGCACAGCTATTTTTTCCAGGACCTTCCAGGACCCTTGATCAATTCCAAAACTTTTCCAGTATTGGAAAAATATTTTTCTAATTTCAAAATATTTCCAGGAATTTCATGACCGTGGGAACCCTGTGCCTGCCATGTAAACACATTCAATGACGCACAACAAAAACATACAGTATGACAATATGAGCTGGGGTTCTTATCTACAGCATTATTTGTTTTACCATCGAAATGTCAAAATATTTTTCCAAATGAGCTAAAGATTTTAACCAACCTAACAATACTTTCCATTTATAAATTTCAGGTAAAAGCGTATCAAATTTATTTTTGGTTCTGCAGAAGTAGCAGTTCAAGAGGTCTCACTCTTTACAGCCTTTTTGTTGTTTTCAGAAAGTTCAGGAGACTAGTTTTTGGAGACTTCTTTTCTTTTTTCATCTGAAAATCATGCATCCTCCTTTGATCAGTTATTGTTGTGTAAATAATAATATATTGCATATTTGACAACATTTCAGTCATATATTGTTTGTATAAGGGCTTTAACTAAACTGAATAATACATTTTTATTTAAAATTAACTGAATTGATCATGTCGATGTCAAATGAAAAGAGATATAATTTTATGTGGAATGTCAAATGGCTAAAAGTTAGGGAACAAGAAGAATATTTATTAAGTTGTGTAATAGGTATCTTCTACCATGCAATAATGGGATGCTACAGGTGTTGTACGCATGTCTGATTAATTTTGTGGATTTGTACTTTAGTGACAGGACACAGAACATCTGCAATATATGTTGCAATTGTCACTTTAGATATTTAATGATATCTAAATTGACAATGCAGGTTGTTTACAATTACTATTCATTCCAATTCTAAGTCTCTGAGGAACCCACATTTTGCATCTTATATTCATATACACTGTAGACTGACTGTATTCTACCACAGTGAGCTTTTTAAATGAACTGAAATGTTTCAAAGTGATTATTAAATGTTATGTAATTATTAAAAGTGATACAAGACTTTGACGTTGCCTTAGGTGAAATAACCACATAAAGAAACATATTTGACCTACTAAACTCCTAGGCAACCTACAGTAAAATAATCTTTCTCTACCAGTCGGTCAGGGCACAAAGATGTGTCAGACAGATAAATAACGTATTTGGCTCCTGATGTCATACTGTGCAGAATTGTGGCATTAGAGAAACCATTTAAGAACTACTTGATTCTGTACTCACTATCCATTAACATGGGACAAAATAAAGTTGACCTCAAAATAGACACAAAATGCACTTTCTAAGACATTTTCTGACTGCAAATTCAGTAACAGTAGTCATACCATACCACACCACCAGGTAATGCTTCAACACAGACTCCTGAAAGTGCTTTAGGGACGGGGTCCGGGATGTTGTTTCTCCAGAGACGAGTTATCTACACTAACTCACTAACTGAAATAAGGAAATGCATCCTATTTGGTTAACTCAACTGCAAAACATCACAGGATATTGCCTTGGAACACAGTGCACTACCTTTACTACAAAAACGCCATTCAGAGCAGCGGTCGTTGGACTACAGAGCTGGTGTGTACTTTGTCATGCAGGTAAATGAACTGTCTGGTGTCCCGGGTCTAAATTAGCCCTCAACTAGATGGTGATAATTGGCTATATGCATACGCTTTCGACTTCCTTCACAGGTGTTACTGATGATACTAATTAAGGCTCTGTTTGATTTATTGTACAGTGGTTCTTTGCGGGTCCATTTGGTTCCATTTGTACACTCTCAGAGTTACACACCTGTATGGGGACATTTGGAACCCACTCAAGGACACTTTGAGACCCACTGGTGTAGCAGAGTGTTTTCAGTGAGCCAACATGCACAATATCAGCACCCTGACTATGTTTGACCAGAATGGAGCAGACCCTTCATCAGTATCATCAGTAACACCTGTGAAGGAAGTCGAAAGACACCCGGAAGTAGAACAAAATGGTGTATATGCATATAGCCTATTGGGTCTTAAGATACCAGAGTTGAGAACTTCAGGAACGGAGGTGTGAAGCATGTAACTAATGAATACAGATGTGATATGAAAGGAAAATCAAGGGTAGAGTGGAGTTCTATAGCAACAAGGTAAAAAAAAAGGGAAGAAAACCTATAGCCTACATCTTGCCATGAATAAAAAAAGTAATTTATTCCCAGAGATGTCTTCAAGACTGTTACATGCGTTTCATTATCTGTGAAATGTAGGACAATTATGTGCTTGGCTGGGCCTACTACTGCACAAATATGTGGTCCCTGGAATGCATTCAATATTTCAATGAAAAATAAATGTTAAGAAATAATTATTTGATGGCTGCAGGTTGTACAAAAAAAAAGAAACTAGTTAACAGGTAATTAACACATTATATCAATTTGATTGGTGAAAGGTCATAGTTCAGAGAAATGTACAGTATATGGGATGAGTTGTGAACTTGTGTGTGATTGTTGGTTGAGATTTCTCCAATTTGGTCAATCATTGGTAAACATATGGTAACATTAGCCTATAGCCAAATTGGAAAACGTCATAACCTGGCCACATCATAATTACAAACTTCATAACTCATCTCAAATAGCCTACACTTCTCTACTTCCTCAGTAGGTCAGTTTGTGTAATGCATTGTTTTTGGTTGTCAAAATCTTGTGGTGCCCATCAAGTGATTTTACAGGTGTGGGCCCCTGCTTAATTAGTTGAATTAGGGGATATCATATGCTAATGCTACAGATAGCCACTTAAATAAAAAACTAAAATAAGCCTACATTTTTGTCCAGAGATGCTTTTAAGAACCACTTCAGACTTCACCCATTTAAACCCTTATTCAGAGTTGGTCTTCACACCTGCATGCAGCGCTCATACCATTCTGTGGAAGTCATACCCTGTCTAGTCAGAGGATGACTGTGGACAGCCCCCACAGTCGCCCCCCCCCCACACACACACTTTTGTCAACCTTTTGACAAAAGTGAACACTTAAAAAAGGAAAATATTGGTCAAAGATAGATAATGGCCAGTGGCTTTAGCCTATACTGACCAAATAAGCATTGTTAACAGAACACAAAACGTGTTTCATGTTAATGGAATAATCACGTACACCTCTGGCGCCATCTTGTGCACTTTCTCATCATTACTTGAAAGAAAACGGTAGCGCTCCAAAGACTCCATGTTTTCACCTACTGTCTATCCAAAAACAAAATAAACTCACCAAAAATCTGTCACAACACTCCCTGCAGTCCCAAACACGGAGGTAGCTGACAAAGATGAATCGTCCTCGAACCTTTTTCCGCAACAGCCATGTTGACTTGTAGACAGGCTAGTAAACACAGGTGTTAGCAATGATGGCCTACCAATTAATGTTACTGTAGTAGAGCCTTTCCAGTGAGAGAGCCAAATTCGCCAATATAGCAATCTGGGAACACATTAAGTTAAAAAGAAAATCAAACTTAAAACATGAGAATAAAGTCAGGAAAGATGTTTTTAATATTAAAACTTGACACAAATAGTAAATGTGAAGTATTGTACACCATCTCTGAGCTTGATTATTCATAGTAGCCTAATACCATTACAAATTATATTCAGGATCACAACGACAACATCATGGGGAAAATATATAGGCTAGGCCTAAGTCACAAAAGAAACGTTTTATCCAAAAGGTTAAAATAAGTAGATATACGGTAAAAGAAACATTAAGTGTAGGTTATTTAATAATCAGGTTCTATTGATGGCCACAAAGAAATCAGTAAAGATCAGTTGGCATAACTCCTCCTGCAGACATACTGTATCAGAGCTATTAAAACAGTACAAATCCTATGACTGACAAGATGTTGATATGCTGCCTATATAACGCTGCTGTCGTTGGAAAAACTGACCAGAAATACACACATTCTCTTGGACATTGTTGCTGAAACGCTGAGAAAGATGCAGTAGAGTTGTGTCTTTAAAATCACATCATATAACGCTCTGAGGTTAGGAGATGGTCCTGAGGGTGTGTATTACAGAACAGTTGCGCCTCAAACAGCTTTATATTTAACAATCTCTAAAAGAGAGCCGTCATTTGGTAAGAATTGTACATTTCCCAATATGCGCAATACAAGGACGAATGCCATGAAATGAGTTTAAATCGGTGCCTACTTAAGAAATACACTCCAAAAACTTTCCTTTCCTTCCTCTGCACTTGTATCCTCCTCTCAGCCTTATTTTTGGGAGTGTCAATGAGGTACATGAGTATGGTACTGCATGGTAATAATTTACATAAGTGAAAACAAAATGACACAATGAAAACAGGAGATTGTGTGTCCTACAAAAATACGATGACAAAGCATAAATATGAAACCCTGCTGAAGCCCACCCACCTAGTCTTGTGCAGCAGTGAGTTAAACAGCTTTGGGTCCATGGTTGATCCTAATAATAAATAACATTCATCTGAAACTCAGGCTACCTAGCTGGGAGCACGAGAACCCTCACAGATACAGAGTCAAACTGTTACGTGGATCCACAGAGAGTTCATTCAGCTGTGAAAGTGTAAAAATGCACCTTCATTGTCCGTTTTTACACTTTTGGAGTTAAATTAATGCTCTCAATTTTGCTGTAGAAGACTGTCACAGAATGTTTGGAAATCAGTTACCTTCTTGTATCATGATTAAAAAGGACATGCCGCCATGGTGAAAGAATTCCAATATCACTAAATAACATATCAGCCTCCATAATAAACTAAAGAAAATTACTAATATTTCTGAGCAGTGCGAGGAAAATAAATGACACTATGGCATTATACAGGGAAGATATGATCATAAATCACACTTTATGGTACTTTACTGTATAGTGAGGAATGAGGATATGATAATAAATCACACTATACAGTGAGGATATGACCAGAATTCACACTATACAGATATGATTACAACGAGGATATGTTAGAGGGTTAGAGTGGTACGTTTACAATCAAAGTTTTGTTGTCACTCTTCAACAACACAGCTGTGACTCTCATTAGCGCTGCTAATGACTGTGCAAACATTCTGTGAGGTCTTTATAATAGTGGCCCAACAGTCATTGTAATATCCACAATCATGGAAGATAAAAATAAAAAAAAAATAGTTTAGGCATATTAACAGAGGATTCTCACCAAAAAGCAAGAAAGTTGCAAATGATGGCAATAAGGAAAGGATGACTCATACATATTTGACATTCATCAAAGTGCATAGTGTACTATACACTGGGAACTTTGCAAACTATAATGAAACGCCATGAAGAGATGTAGGGTAACAAGGGGGGAAATGTGTATATACTGTATATACTTTATATACACTGTGGCATCTCATCATGGTCTGCTAACATAATAAGCGGCACAATCCACCCTAAAGAGCTCAGAGTGGTCATGCATTTGATGGGATAAGAGTGAAAGACAAGGCCCAAGTTTAGATCACGTTAAGGCTGGGGTAGTGTAGGATCAGTCAAACTTTGCTGGTATAGTACTGATTAAGTTAAGGAGGTTAGGTTAACCTAGAAGTCTCGAACAAGAAATAGAACACAAGTGATCATCCTGTACGTATTCTCAAAAAGGATACAGTGTCTGCACATTTAGTGAGGTCAATGTCCTTTGATGAGGTTAAGAAATGGCAATAAGCAGTTGTTCTACACATGTCAAGCAGGGGTCCGTGGTTAAAGATCCACTGCCTGACAGGTTATTGAAGGGCCTTGTCTCATAAAAAACACTAGGGACTGTATTCACAAAGCCAAAGCCTGCAGTTCCAGAATATCAATGCTGATAAGAAACTGTCTTTCAGATGAGGTCTGCTCAATTAACTACTTATAGCATGTCTGATCTACACCATGAGCATTTGTCCATGGTGTGAGCTTATAGATCTGCAATTTTTTAAGTTTTGAAATGTTTTGCCAATAACATGCACAAAATAGGGATGCCAGGTTGGAAGTGGTTGGGCATATACAGACACAAATGTGTATATATAAATAAACTGTCACAGCTGACATTAGTAGAACCTTTTAATTCAAAGGTTTAACTGGTTTTCAACCTACATTTCATTGTTCCCATTCTTCTGATAGTGTGTATAGAATCGCCAGATGACGTGAAACAACGTGTTTGTGGGTCAGTGTTTCGGCACATCAACATTCACAGAACAATGGGATTCAGGTTGGAAATCAGCAAAGTTTTCCTTAAATTTTGAATACATTTCAATTAGAATTTTGCTCTCTAAAATCGGATCATAATAGGTATCGTGATTAGAATACCTAGCGCTATGATCATGATGATTATTTCTATTTGCAGCTCAACACAACATCCTGATGAACAATATAATAAAGAGATTTGTCGCTGACCCTGTATCAGCACTAAGACTTTGTGAACACAGACCCAGAGCTCTAGATGTCTATCCCACCCCTTAAGTCAACACACTTCTAGCATTTCCTCAATCTTAGAATTCTAGAACACATTCCTGTCTATCTCTGTCCGTTGAAGCTGTTGGCTCCTGGAGGAGATATGGTGATGGAGTCTAGGATGGGACGGAGAGCCTGGCCGAATGGCCTGTGGGGTAAAGCACAACAGACCACACATCGCAGTCATACAGCAGGTCGAGGAATTAACAGATGTTGAAATAAAAACAATGTGTGTTATGGCAGAGGCAGGTAGACAAATTAAAGGGGGGGGGGGGGGGGGGGGGGGGGGTTAGCAGTCAGATACAATAAAGGGAGACAGAAGGAGAGAGGGGATGTAAGAATGATGTTATTGTGTGACTGAAGCCTCTGACTCACGTTGACAGTACTTCAGATGGCAAGTCTGTGATATATGAAGGGATCTTGCTTCCTGTGAGGAACTGAGCTACATCATTGCTGAAGGTGTTGCAGTTGTGCTCAAACAGGTGATACCGGTCCCCTCTGTGCGGAGAACGAAAGAAATGAGAAAGAGAGTACGAATGAGCAGAATGTGAAAGAGACAGCGGTAGAGAGCACACGAAGAGAGAGGGGCGGGGCAGGGAGGGCGCGTGGCAGTAGAAGATTAAGAGAGCCAACAGATGTGCACAGATAACAGATAACAGAGTGAGGCTAGAGACAGATGTGAAATAATTTAAATGGCTAAAACGGGACATTGACAGTCTCCTCTTTGACAGTTACCCGTATGTAGACTCTCCCAAGGAGGACAGGTACTCCATAAAAATCTCTTCGTTTACCTCTGTGTAACCAAGTTCCACGATCGAGTTGGGATCACCCAGCTGCGTTCCACCCTATAAGGACATCCACAGACACACCACTTATCAGACATAAGTCTTTTTATGCATTTGTATTCTATTCATTGTTACAAGCAACACTGGTATATGGTGATAGTGGTCAAAGATTCTTACAGGCATGCAGCTAGCGATACCCTCACCCCCATAGAAGAACTCCTCTCCATGGACCACAATGGCAGTGTGCCTAGAACACATTTTCGGCACAACCAGGTCAAGTAAAGGTTCATCAAAAGCATATGTGGCATTATACTTAGATCAAATCTTAAGACATAATACGCACTGAACTCACCATATTCCATCAAGCTGCTTGCCTGTAAAACCGAGAAACATTTGACATTAGACATACGCAGCAAGATATCAAAAAGTACCACTTGACTGACTTGAGCGGGCAGATTCACACATGTAATAAATGCTTAATTAATGATCAACTCACATTAATTCATCATGAACTCTCATCATTCATTCCTGGTCCACACCATTAACCCAAAGGTGAACTTCTATGAGTGCTCCTCTCATCATAGATGACCGTCATGACGGTTATATAGGAGTAGGGAGGATGGTGGGTCTCTGAATACACCAGAGACAGACCCTTCTCCTACCCCCCTCATCCTATGCATAGAAGTGGAGCTATTTAATAACATCCACTGGGTTCAACATCAGTTGTTAATGGTGAGGACCAGGATCAATGATGAGTTCATAATAAAATCATGATGAATTAATAATGTATGAGTTGAGTTCATCATAACTCATTGAGTTCCTCAATAACATAGAATTCGTCTCTGGCTGGCTTGAGGCTTCTCATTTCTCGTGCTGTTAATCCAACAGGGTTGGAGGAGGTTAAGTACAGTAATACAACCTAGCAAACGATGCTAACATGCTAGCACCTTACCTAGCATCAGAGGGCTCAGCTGCCGAGCCATTCCTCTTGACAGGTCGTAGATGTACAGTTTGACCGGGTAGCTGCTCTGATCCATGATGCCGATGGACGCGATCCAAAATGTCCAGCAATGTTATTTAAACCCCACCACCACGGGTTAGCCCGGGCTAGCTAACAGGCTATAGTAAACAAACTGAATACAATCCAGATCCGTTAAACATACACAATGGGAAGTCACTGACAAATAAAAGGTCCACTATAAAGTTTATTTTCTGTACGATACATTTACGAAGAATACATCAATGAAAGTATAGTATTGCAAGACAGCGCAACGCTACAGCCCCCGGGCTACTATGCTACTGACAGACCTACAGCTGGTGCTGTGTCACCATGAATCATTCAAAACAACAGTACAGTAGGACGGACCCGTACCAGATGTAAACTGTTACTCCATGCCTTACATCACAGGGTTCCCAAACACTGGGTCGCGACCCATTTGTGGGTCGTGGACATTTTTTTATGGTTACCTTTGTTTTGTTTTTTTGTTTCCTACATTTAGTTAGTGTTTTAATTATTCTTCAAAATACATACACAATAAAACATTCCCAGAAAGCATTATTCTTTTCATGGATGAAAATATAAAATCAATGATTTTTTTTTTCATGAAGATAAGAAAAATCAAAGAAATTCCATAAATTAGAACACAAATGTTAAGTAGTGAAAATAGCTAGCCGATCTAAAAGCTCACACCCCTGCACGAAGCGACGCGTTGTGAGATCTGCTGTTTGTTTTTAGATTTTTCATTTATTGTAAATGCATAGTAAATACAGGAAAATACCTATAACTCTATGGAAAATAATACCCCTAGATTTAATAGGCCATACCTTATGCAATACCTAATTTGTAACAGCAGAGGGCAGTATCGAATCATGCCAACGTTGGAGTTGCACATATTTGATACCGGGGAAAAAAACATGCATGCTCCACACTTCCTTTCCATCTTTGTTCTGTGTTTTCATTGAGGAGTTATCAATATATCGGGAGCGGATAGATACTATTCATTTGTATTGGTTTGGACTTCTGACCACACTTTTCAACAAGATCGGGTAACTATACACGATCCAAACTCATTCACGGGTCTTTGAACTGTATGCAGCGGCTCCTTTGTGTTATGAAAGACATCTTAGCAGTGTATCGGTTTGTATGAGCTGTGTGTGCGTGTGCAAGGCAAGCAAGCAAGGACTCGAGCTAGCTAATAAGTTAGTGATAAATTACATTAACGTTATAACCTTTAGAAGAGTTATGTTTGCGATTTAATCCCCTTTCGTCACATTTTTTGTTCATAAGAAATCCACCACATTTGTCAGTAACAACTCGATTAGTGTGTGTGTGTGTGTGTGTGTGTGTGTGTGTGTGTGTGTGTGTGTGTGTGTGTGTGTTTATGTAAATGTGTGTCTGTATCTGAACAACTCTTGAACATTCTACTATACGTAATTTTCTTTCTTTGTCCATTGTTTTGACAGCACCAGAGTACACCAGCCAGCGGCCATGGCAGAGTGGAACGCCTACTACCGGAATGAGGATGAAGATGATGAGCGGGAAGAAGGAGACGAAGGAGGTAGACAAGGAAGCAGCTATATAATCTTAAAATACTTCAAATAGACAATCTACATCGACACGATGTGAGCTTGAGCTTGTAGATCAAATATTTGAACTATTTAAAGTAAACATGTTTTTCAAAATAGTATAAAGAGATGGCAATTTATTTTTTTAGGGATGGACCACAATAGGGCCCAAGATCTTTTTGATCAGAATCAGTTTTATTGACTCTTCCACAATATACACTATAATACAGCGGAGAAAAGTAGGCTACTGTTCTCCACAACCCATGGTGCTTCACATTTAAAATAAATACTCATGGGAAAAAAAGAGGCAAAGCCGTTTAAAAAACATTATTGGTTAAAAAAAAGTGCTGATATAAGTGAGACATTCAAAAGTGCTGTTCATCTCTCAAGATGTTGGTCTTGGGGCCAATATGGTGAGCATTCGGGAAACGGTGCTTCCCCCGGCCTAATCTCGAGAACTTGTTAGTCGTTAGACTCGTTACCCTTCAGCAGACACACATTACGATAATGCATTCGATCCATCTCGTGAGCTATAGGAAAAGTATTTTCTTTTGGATATTTTGCATGGGCACTACAACTTTTGAGACCATCAAGAGCTTGCATTGCAGTGTTAGAATGTCCCCAAATAAGTAGTATAATTATTGACACACTGAATGGGGTACTTGTTCTTGTCCTTGGTTGGGTGTACAGGAGAGTACAAGGTCACAGGGAGAGACAGCTTGGTGTTCTTGGTTGATGCTTCCAAGCAGATGTTTGTCAAAGGAGAGGATGATGAAGCTTCTAACTTTGACATGACCATGCAGGTAAGCAGTGGTGTAAAGTAACTAAGTTGATTTACTTAAGTAGTGTCCTTAAGTACAATTTTGAGGTATTTGTACTTTACCTGAGTATTTCCAATACTTATAGAAGAGCTCGGACAATTTAAGCCTTTTATTTAAGTGCTAGTACAAAGACAATGACTGACGTCAGGGACCGTCTACAGAAAGCATGATAGGCTCAATTTCTTAATTTAGGCCATTAGGTTATAAAGTGTCAAGGTTGTGAAACAACAGTGCTTCTCCACGAAGCAATTTATTATGTCACCTCCCCAGGCGGGGCTGTGATTCTTTCTATTCCCCAAAATTTAAGGGAGGCTGGGGAGCCATGTTTTGCTCATATCAACTTGATATATTGGTCAATCCAATATATCAGGACATCGCTAAAATAAGGATAACAAAACCTTGTGTCTTGTCCTCTACTTGTAGTGTGTACGCAGTGTGTACAGCAGCAAGATCATCAGCAGCCACCGGGACCTGGTGGCCTTGGTGTTCTATGGAACAAAGCATAGCAAAAACCCCATGAATACCTTCAAAAATGTCTTTGTGTACCACGACCTTGACGAACCAGGTAAGAGGGCGGTATCAAAACAAGTTCATATATAAGCACAGGATATACTACAATTGGTTGAGCATGGCAGTAATACTGCCAGGGATTTCCGTGGAACTCTTTAATCAATGTCTTCATTGTTCATACATATTTGGCTCAGAAATGTTACCTTGATTTCCTCCAGGTGCTAAGAGGGTGCAGGATGTAGACAGCCTGCGTGGGCCTAAGGGAGCTCAGATGGTGGAAGAGAAACTGGGCATCGGAGGGGAGACGTCCCTGGGTGATGCCCTGTGGTGCTGCTCCAACCTTTACAGCGATATCAAACTACGGCTCTCACACAAGCGCCTCATGATCTTCACCTGCAGGGATGAGCCACATGATGGCGACAGCACCAAGGACCGCCAGGCACGCACCAAAGCCAGCGACCTCAAAGAAACTGGTGGGTTTAAAGCAAGGCATAAGGGGACATTTAGTTTTTTACATTGTAAGCACTGAGATTTTCTTTTTCCAATAGCTTTATTTACAAATCGGGCAGAAACCTCTTATCTCCATGTTTCTTCGTAAATTCCGTTCTTTTCTTGATCATACTACAGCGACACACAAAAGTTGCACGTTGTGGGTTTGAATCCCCTGTGGTGCATCGGGCTTTGTCGGGCGTATTTTTGAATCTGAATCCTGAAAAGTAACAGTTTTGGATATACAGTATGAGGTTTCCACCCGACAGACGAAATACTGTGTTCATATCTATACTATAATTTTGCAAATGTCTGAGTGAGTGTCTGTCTGTCTGTCTGAAACAGCGTTTCTCCTCAGTGGTTGGAGCAATTGATCTGAAATCGCATCACAATTAGCATATGAACACACCTGACATAACTGTGAAGCCCGTTTGTCACTTTCACAAATCGTATGCTGTATATTAGCATTTTTATGGTGTATCTACTATCTATTCTGCATCTAGCTTGAGGCTAATCTATTCTGCATCTAGCATGAGGCAACATGTTTAACCAGCTGTGTGTGTGTGTGTGTGTGTGTGTGTGTGTGTGTGTGTGTGTGTGTGTGTGTGTGCAGGCAGGCAGGCGGGTGTGTGTGCAGGCGGGCGGGCGGGCGGTGCGCGGGGGGGGGTTGGAACACAGTATCTCTGTAGCCATTAAACAAAACGGGTATTTCTTACATTGATGCTCCTACATATTATCATGCAAGCACCAGTTAAAGTTACTTTCCATCCCTCATCCCATAACCCACACACTGCACATCATTTCGGAGCTCATATCTTTGAACGGGTAAGGGCTAGTAGCAAAAACCACAGAGATTTTTGTCACAAATAGAGATGCAGTGTGTATTGACCCTGTCCTGTCTCTGCTAGGTGTTGTCATTGACCTGATGCACCAGATGAAACCTGGCGGCTTTGATGTCTCGCTCTTCTTCTGCGATGTTGTCAGTCCTCCAGCGGACGAGAGTGAGCTGGGAATGCAGCTGGAGCCCTGCTCCAAACTGGAGGACCTCCAGAAGAGGGTGCGTGCCAAGGACCAGAAGAAACGAGCCATGGCCAGGTAGGGTCAGGAGCACATCTTCACATTACATGCTGAATTCTGTCTTTATTTGCAATGAAAAAGCTGTGCTACTGTGAGGTGTCACTGTTCATGTCTGAATTGAGCATGTTTTTCAGGTGACTGGAGTTAATCAACTTTTCACGTGCACACATCAGTACTGTAGTTACTTAAATGATCATCATTTTCTCAAGTGCCGTTATCCAAAGTGCTTTACAATGTGAATTACATTCATTCATTCAATTGCACATTCACACACCAGTAGTAGAGGCAACCATGCAAGGCACCCACATGCTCATAGG
The DNA here is from genome assembly GCF_963921795.1 of Nannobrachium achirus. Taxonomy (NCBI): domain Eukaryota; kingdom Metazoa; phylum Chordata; class Actinopteri; order Myctophiformes; family Myctophidae; genus Nannobrachium; species Nannobrachium achirus. The sequence goes on along the minus strand of NC_137825.1, from coordinate 42,496,324 downwards.
AAGCAGCTAGGGTTTCAGTGTCCACATCATGTCCATTAGAAATAATTTTATGTTCTGTGTCTGTCAGTTTGTTCTCCTTTTCTGGTGGTTTGTTCACCATTGGTGAAACTTGCACAATGACATTGATTGGTTATCAGCAGGAATGAGCCTAATTCTTTATTGGTATACGAATGACTTTGATTTGAAATCTCCCCACCACCACCAGGTTGAATCTGTGTCTGGGAGAGGGGATGAACGTGGCAGTTGGTGTGTTCGCCACTCAGATGACAGCCCGTAAACCAGCTGCTGTTAAGCTGTACCGGGAGACCAACGAGCAGGTCCGAAGCAAGACCCGAACCTTCCACACGCAAACGGGTAGCCTGCTGCTCCCCAGTGAAATGAAGAAAGCCCAGGTAAGACACCTGTCCACAGTGGGATCACTTTTAGAGCGAGTTGATGAACGATCAAAACACTGACAGCCAATTAAACTCCATCAGAATTTCACATCACTCACTTTCAACATGGCAGACCACATTGCAGAGAGACTCATCATTAACACATTGGATGCCCACGACGCGCCCACATGTCAAACTCTTTGATGTCTGAGATTCACAAAAGTGGATTTATCTCCTAATCTAACTCCAGATCACATTCATGTTTAAAACGAGCCCTTCTGAACCGGCCGTTGGAAGAAAGGTTGTCTGAACGTCTCTGAGTGACTAAACGCAACCAGACGTGTCTGTACCCAGAAACGTCACGTTTTATTGACAAATTAAATTGACGAAATGGTAAAAATAAATAAAAGAATCGCCATTTCAGCATCAATACAGTAGCTGGGTCTAACGTTCAGAGCCAAGAGCAGAGCACAGCCCATAACACAGTTCACTCATGACATCATTTTTATGAAGTCTTTTTATGTTAGAACAACAGTTTGTTCATAGAACTAGCATCTCTTAAGTAAGCATCGCCTTGAACACGCGGTATAGTGACGCTTTCCATTCACACTTATGTGCTGTGACAACGATGCAGGCATTCTTAGTAGGAAGGCGATGATTTTTGTGCCATCTCGCTACAGGCATAAAAATGTACTTTTAATGCAACATTCAAAAGTGGCACACATGAATGGGGGTTTTGATTTATAGGGGGCAGACCTCCATTCAGAAACACCCCCACTTAGCAGGGATGGAAACTAACATGGAAGAAGAAAGTTCACTTTTTGTCTACAGGCCACAGTGGCTGTTAGAGGTGAACTAATGTATTATAAACCAACTAGATTTGTAGCAAATGCTAAGCCTTCAAAAGTTTGTTTGGTTATCTTCAAAAGCAGGTGGTGAAAACAGCTTGCATTGTTTTTGCTGTGTTGTCTTTGTGTCAGTGTGTGCCTGTGTTTGTTGTAGGTGTACGCCAACAAACAGATTGTGATGGAGACGGAGGAGGTGAGCTCCATTAGCAAGTTTGATGACCCGGGACTCGTTCTGTTTGGATTCAAACCCATGGAAAAACTCAAGATGCACCACCACATAAGATCCTCTAACTTTCTCTACCCAGAGGAGGACCAAGTCACAGGTGTGTGTGTGTGTGTGTGTGTGTGTGTGTGTGTGTGTGTGTGTGTGTGTGTGTGTGTGTGTGTGTGTGTGTGTGTGTGTGTGTGTGTGTGTGTGTGTGTGTGTGTGTGTGTGTGTGTGTGTGTGTGTGTGTGTGTGTGTGGACAGGGAACACGACTGCGTTAATGACTAGGGCTGTCACGATTATGACATTTTACTTGATGATTAATTGTCACACAAATAATTGTGATTAATGATTTAATTGTGTTTTTGTCGGTGAACACCGGAGCATATGAATAAAAATTACATTTATTTTTGTCTTTTAGTAGCACAGGGCAGATATGACAAATAACCTAAATATACAAAGGAATGACTGGCATATTTAATAACTTTATTCTTTATACATTTATAGTGGAAATACAAGCTCGCATCGCATTGTGATGCGTTGTGAGCTTGCAGATCTGCTATTTCCACTACTTTTTGAAAGTGTTTGAAACTATATGAACATTTCTCAACATGGAAATGATTATGACGATTATGCAAAATAATTGTGATTACCTAAAATAATTGCGATTAGACGATTATGCTTACTAAATTCCACTCTTACATCTTCCACCCTCCAGGAAGTGCGTGTCTGTTCAATGCACTGTTGAAGAGGTGCAGTGAGAGGAAAGTATTCGCCCTGTGTCGGTACATCGCCCGCCGGAACACCCCTCCTGTTTTTGTGGCGCTGGTGCCCCAGAGAGAGGAGGTGGACGAGGGGCAGAATCAGATCACACCTCCAGGTACTGTACTGCCCTGTGACCATATTACCCCCCGGCTCCACCGGGCGCGTTGAGGGTCGCGTCAACGTCAACGCTGGGAACGCTCCCGTTTTAATCAATGAAGGGTGCTCCACTGTCAACGATGCCGTCATTTTGGTGGAGCCCTAGCCTTATGGATGGGGCGATAATCGGTATCATCGTTTACTGTGATAAAAAACACACAGTAATCAGAACGTGGAGATTTAAACTTAACGTGAAATTGTCCTCCGACATGCACTGAGATCAATTCACCATTTATTTGACGCTTTTATTTGCCGAGCTGCATATCCGGTACTATTTATTTTTAAACCCTCTAGAATTCGTCAAATGGGCCTGGAAATAATGTACTTGATACAGTCTTTTATTTTATTTTTTTCACTCTCTACCAAATCTCTAAAAAACATTAGCCGATCTACAAGCTCACAACAAAAAGTCTAATCATGTGGATCTTGGGAACGGTGTGGCACAAAGTCACAGACTAACCTGCTTTATAGACCGCTAGGCTCCTACAGAGCCTTGCTGAAAAAGCCTTAACTGATGGTGGACACTCGTTCTCTTGTTGCATCAGGTTTTAATGTCATCTTCCTGCCGTTTGCTGATGACTTCCGGACCTTGGACACGCCGGAACGCCCTGCAGCGACAGACGTCCAAGTGCACAAGATGAAGGAAATCGTCTCCAAGCTCCGCTTCAAATACAGGTTAGCTGCTCCTCTGTAAATATAGCAGTAATACAATGAAGATTGCATGATGTTCCCACTGATAGACAGGATTTTGACAACTGTGTTTACCTGTCAAAATGGCTGCTGTGAAGAATCACATTTCTTAGAATTCTCAGAGATTACAAAAATGTTCAGTTGGGCACAATTAATCGTCCAGTCATGAAATCCAGTGGTTCCCAATGTTCTCTCCTTGGAGTGCTTCTTCTTACATCTGAGAAAAGATGAGACATGCTGCACACATGATTGTGTTTTTCAGACATACTGTAGTTTTAATTTAATTGTTAACCACTTCAAATAATTAAGTGGTACTTATTGTACAACCGATGGTGATCTACAATCTGCTATTTTTGCTATTGTTCAAACTTTTTGAATACAGTAATTTAGTATGTTTTCTGTATGATAATTTGGACCGATGTTGAGATGATACAGGCAGACAGTGGATGAATACAAGTTATGCTGTTATGCAATGTTTAAAATGTTGGACTACCTCCAAGGAGACAATGGCTCAAGCCCACTCTGTGCCCCCCCCCAGACCCCAGGTTCTGATTCTGAACCCCTCTAATAATATAATATGGTTGCAGGAGTGAAGCGTTTGAGAACCCAGTCCTCCAACAGCACTACAGGAACCTGGAAGCCTTGGCTCTGGACATGGTGGCTCCAGATTCCATCGAAGACTTCACCTGTGAGTCACACAAATGCATAAACACATTCTTTATTTCAAACAGGACTTGAATTGCACTTGTTGCTGACACACAGTCAAAGCACAGTCAAAACTAACATCTCTCACAAAGCCTCTAACATCCTCGCTTCTTTTCTACATCCATCCCTCCATCTCTGTTTACTCTTTCCATATCCTTTATCCTTTTTTTTATCTCTCTTTCCCTTTCTACCTCCATCTTCTGTCTCTACCTCCATCCACCCCCGCCCCCTATCTATCTCTCTCTCTATCTCTCTCTCTCTCTCTCAGTGCCCAAAGTAGAACAGATGGACAAGCGCCTGGGTCCTCTGGTTGAGGAGGCCAAGGACTTGGTCTATCCTTCCCACTACAACCCAGAGAACTACAAACCAGTACCTGCCAAACGCAAAACAGGTTGGTCAGCGATGTTGCATGGTCAAAGTGTCTGCCCACCGCCGTGGGGAGTGGAGTTGGTGTGCTTCTGGCTTGGTTGGGTACTCTAACAAACAACATTTGGCCATGTTCACTGGTGGGAAGCTGGAAGGGTGGGTGATCTCAGTTGCTGCACAGAGTTCCTCCACATGTGTTACGCCCTCCCAGTGAAACTCCTCACTGTCAGGTGAAATGATTTCCATATGTATTGGAGGACTTGTTATTGACTAACAAGTCAGGGTTGGCAGTGACAGACTGCAAACACTGGGTGAATTGGCGAAGACAAACATTGGAGAAAAGGAAAAAACACACCGATGAAATCACAGCTTGACAGCTATGGTTGGTCAAAGACTGCCTTATGACTATTGAGTATTGTACTAGATCAGGGGTCAGCAACTTTTTTGACATGAATTACCGTGTTTTTATTTTCTTGATAGTCAGTATGAACGTTATGTTTAACTACGACACCACAAAAGATCCAACCTTTATTTTACATAACTTCACACTGTTTCACAAATCGCACATTAGGGCTTGAAAATGAAACATTGTTAGTCGCAAGATTAAATTTCTCTTTAATCCAAGTAATGCAGGCTAGCTCATCAAGTGCTGACAAACACTGTACTCTCTGTGTGTGTGTGTGTGTGTGTGTGTGTGTGTGTGTGTGTGTGTGTGTGTGTGTGTGTGTGTGTGTGTGTGTGTGTGTGTGTGTGTGTGTGTGTGTGTGTGTGTGTGTGTGTGTGTGTGTGTGTGTGTGGACATACAGATGATGCCGCGGGCGGAGCTAGTAAGAAAGCTAAAGCAGCAGAGATGACATTGGATGAACTCAAAGCACACAAAAAGAATGGAACTCTGGGGAAACTGACAGTGGCTGTACTCAAGGATGCCTGCAAACAGTTTGGAGTTCGAGGACTCACCGGCACCAAGAAACAAGAACTGGTCGATGCACTTATGCACTTGTAGACCAATTTGGCTCAGAACCGATGACATGTCCTTTATTCCATTGGCACCCTGTCATATTTCACTGTATTGTTCATTATTAACCCGACCACTACCCAAACTTTACTTTAAAAAAAAAAATCAGGCTGGTACACATGACTACTAACTGCTGTGGGTATCATAACCAACCAGACTTTGTATCAGTCACTTTTATTGGTGGGCAAAAAAGAAAAGAAAGGTTGGTTTCCTGCCTTGCATAAAATATTAAGGCCAAGAGTTAAACCATGTATGTTTTGCCAGGCTTGATGGGTTGTTGCAGCTGATACACTGGTATTAAGAGTTAAATCACTAAGTGCATTTAAACTGATATCTATGACCATATGCATATGTACACAAAACGGTACACACAACTTTGTTGAGAGTGAAAGCTAGCACCGTCTTTACTGCTTCAAAGGTGGTAGACTAGAATGTTGGTCTGTTCATGTAAACTTGTATTTGTAATAAAAGAAACATTTTGGTGTCATTTTTGCATGACTTGTCTTTTTGTAAATATGGCCACTTAGAACTCATTACAATATAGGAAGCATATGACCAGTTGTAGCATGCTGAAATACTAAAATATCTGAAAACACAGATTGAACACAAAAAATAACTCAGGATTGTGTTGATCGTGTCCCAAACAATAAAATAAGATCTGGTTGTCCCAGAGGAGAAGTGGTCCTTTAAACGTTGCTTTGCATATGCACTAAAGTGGAAATTATACATGCTCTATGGCTCTTAAAAAAGGAAAACAAAACAAGTTTGATTTTTTCTTTTTTCTTTTTTTTTATCATGATCACTTACACATGCAATTTGTCTGTGATGCTAGACAACTTGTGTAGTGTTTTAATTGGTTTCCTGCGACAATTTTTTGGTCACAAGCATGAACAGACATGGGGAATATATTAGATAGCTAACTCATAAACTACAGCATAATCAAATGAGCTAAAATGTAACATGAGTTGCATTTATGATGGCCAGACATTTACAATAGCAGAAAGAGACGGAATGTTCACTAATAGTCATAGACCAGGGTGCCTGGTGGCTCAGGCAGTTATGTTATGTCATGTTTCATTTATTTGTCATGGACATCACAATTACATTGGACGAACCAGATGCATTGATATAAGTGATTATAGCACAGGTACTAATTCTCATCACCTGTCCACAGGAGGCTTTTCTATTTTACAAAAATCTAATCTAACACCCAATCAAGTACAAATAACATTAATACTAATCTAAAACCCAATCAAGTACAAAAACAATAATACTAATCTAGTTAGTGCATATATTAGTGCACATATCCTATTTGCTTTGAATCCTGGCCTACTGTAAGTGCTATCACACTGGCAAGTCTGGCATCCCAAATCAGATTTTTGTCTTATACAGATTGTATTGGTCGTTAATTATTGTACTGAACACAAACACACACGTTATGATAATATCATCAGGCAGAGAGCATGAGTGTATGAATGTATAAAGCACAGTAAGAAATAAAATATGAAGGTTTGTAAGAGACAAACTGTTGAACTCTATTAGCCCTGGCAGTACCTGTGTGTGGGACTGCAATAGTGACTCCTACTGGTTGGTCAAGGCATCTGATCAGCAGGGAGGGGAACTGGGAGAGAACTTCTCCCAGTTCCCTTTCTCGACATTTTTATTGAATCTTTGTAAAAAAAAAATATTATCTTGTCAAAGTGAAAAGATAAATAGCAACAAATAGTATTGCAGTTGTTATTTAAGCATATTTATGGTAAAGACTACAGCAAATGACTGAAAGTGTTAAATCATCAGTATTGTTCTATGGTCTTAGCTGGATAGGGGGAGACTGGGGGGTCAAAAGTAACATTTCCTTCATAATTTACTGACTACTAGTAGTCAAGAGCTCTTTTGATATAAGAAACATATTTGCCCTAATTAATAATACCTTTATAAAAGCTTTCACTAAGAACAAGACTAATATTATTTTTTAATGCAATAAGTCAGAGTGTTACAGTTGCCCTGATCCCCGTTACGGGGCAATTGTAACAGTGGTTGGAGCCTGGAGGCAATTGTAACATGTATAAATAAGTCATATAATTTAATATTGTTAGTACTTAATGTTTTATATCAATAAATATATATATTTACAATCAGGTAGCTCTAACCCTAACCTTAAATATATATATTTGTTTATCTAAATGTGCCCTCGGGGGCAGTACTACACTACCTCCCTGGCATAAACTGTCTTTGTAGCACAAACCAGTGTAGTTCCCCTGACAGACAGCATCAGAAAACTGTAGGGAGGTGACAGTAATCTGTCACGGTGCAAGACCCAAGCACAGGACAAGAGGCAGAGTCAGGGCATGTAAAATGCAAGGGGTTTTATTACCAAAAAACACAAATGACTAGAGCCAAAATGAGGAAAACATGACAAGGAATGTTACAAGGACTACTAAAGAGTTTACGTTTGAGGAATACATGATTTCAGGCATTTTGTTAAAAAAGGACTCCTGCAAACTTTAATTGGAAGCCAATCTTAGCCAGGATGGAATATGACAAATCGGACAGATCCGTGTTGATCACATGACTATAATGATACTGTGAACCAATTTGCCTGATGTGGACAAATAGTGGTGACAGGTGAGACACACCTGGGGAAGAAACTAGACCTAGGAAACACGTTTTTGTGTTATGCTTTTAGCGTCATTGTATAATCGTACCACTGTACTATTTTGTTAATAAAGCATTCAATCAATCAAGTATTCAAAAAACAGACTAACAGAACAACAATACCTAGAAACCTAGACTGAACAAAGAACAGACACTAGGCATAAAAAAGGCATAAAAATTCGGAAAGCAATAATGTCCAGGGCTAAAGAACATGGCCAGAAAGGGCAGAGGTTTGAGTTATTTTGTGCAATAAAGCATCTGTCACATTGGAGCCCTCAGTGTGCAAGCGTTTATTATTTATCATTAAGAAGGGCCAGAGGAGCAGACCATGACACTGATCATGACATGTCAACACCCCTGATTTACTATAGGGTCATCGCGTGGATGACAGCAAGAGAGTTTAGGAGCGTGTGCACATGTGATAAAGCTTGTTTGTATGTTGAGTGTGCCACAAAGTGAATGTACAGGGTCGGGGGGTTGTCATTCACACGTTATGTACCAATTTAAAGTTTTAGTGCAAGGGTGATTCGCTGCCTCAGGTATTTTTGTCACTCTGTGGGTTAGCCACTGTCCACATGAATTTGTTATTGCTGCTTCAGTTTTGGGTTTAAACATACCGTAGATGCTTTTGGTTAAGTATCTTGGTCTTTTTCTCTATGCTTTCCGATGCTGACTTGTTGAAATAGTTTAACATTTGTATACCATTCTTCTGCAGAGAGCCACATAGGTTTTCACACAGTACTATATACTCTATTATCCAGTGTCTAGCATGGCCCTCTTGTGTCTTTCATAATTAAAGAAAGATATTAACCTAAAGTCCTATGGTTGAAGTGAAAAGCAAACACTTATTTCCAACCGAAAAACAGCCTATTCACAAGACATTTAAAACTAAACAACACAATCCTGAAATCCAAAAGAACATCACCACAATTTACCAAAATGCAAAATACCTTCCACATCAAAAACAAGGACAGATTTAACGTACAATTTAAATTTTTGGCATTTATCAACCAGAATATGCCAGACAGAAGGAAAGGAGTGGTGTTGTAGATGAGTAGGCCTACAGTTGTTGTGCTGTGACTTGTGGCCCCCCAAAAACATTATGCCAACGAACAAACATACCGGTAAGTAAAGTTGGAACATTGTCTACAACATTGCAACATTATCTCTGTTTATCCAATACGTCTTTGAGAAAGTATAGCTAAGTTAGTTTCAGTTTGTTGAAAATCCAATTTTAGCAGTAGGCCTAATTACCCTAACTAGCCCTGACCCGTTCAAAGATATGAGCTCCAAAATGATGTGCAGTGTGTGGGTTATGGGATGTGCACTGTGCACACAGTATATGAGGGATGGAAAGTAACTTTAACTGGTGCTTGCATGATGTAGGAGCATCAATGTAAGAAACCCGTTTCGTTTAATGGCTACAGAGATACTGTTCCCTCCCCCCCCCAGCCCGCCCGCCCGCCCACCCGCCTGCACACACACCCGCCTGCACACACACCCGCCTGCCTGCACACACACACACACACACACACACACACACACACACACACACACACAGAGCTGGTTAAACATTTTGCCTCAAGCTAGATGCAGAATAGATGTGCCTCATGCTAGATGCAGAATAGATAGTAGATACAGCATAAAAATGCTAATATACAGCATACGATTTGTGAAAGTGACAAACGGCCTTCACAGTTATGTCAGGTGTGTTCATATGCTGATGGTGATGCGATTTCAGATCAATTGCTCCAGCCACCGAGGAGAAACGCTGGGACAGACAGACAGACAGACATTTGCAAAATTATAGTATAGATAGCCTATTGCTTTGGGAGGTTTCCACTCACCCTAAGCAAAAATCCCAGGGAAAATAGCAGATCTACATGCACACAGCGCCACATTGTGAGCTTGCAGATCGGCTTTTTTTCACTACTTCTTCATTATTATTATTATTATTATTATTATTAAATGAATGGAATTTGTTACACATTTCTATTTTGGGGGAGGTGGCAAATCATCTGTGTGTGTGTGTGTGTGTGTGTGTGTGTGTGTGTGTGTGTGTGTGTGTGACAAGAAAATGGGAATTTTACTTTAGTCGAGACCCATAAACTGACGATAAACCCAACTGTTTGGGAAACAGTGGACTAGAGCTACAAGCTCACAGCGTGTTGCAGAAGTTCCGAGGCGTTGGAAGTTCCACGGACGTAAACCGCTCTGTAGCTTGTAGATCGGCAGTCTCGTGGGCTCCTGTACGCACTGTGCTCTGACGCAAAGGTCTGACAGCAAACATGAGGCCGCGAGGGACAGTACGCATGCGCGTGTTGAGAAGAGGCAGCACAGCAGCAGCTACAAGGAAAAAGTGGTAAGGAGACAAAGGACTTAATACTAGGCAGCCAACCCCGAATAAAAAGAGGAGCGAATGGGTTGTTTTAAAGAGGAACACGGCAATTCGGAAGCTGTACATCTGACAGAAAGGGGCAGGTAAATGGAGAGATTAGTCGGAACTGTAATGTGAAACGGTTTGTGTGCATTGCAAACGACTGTCACGTAGTGCAGCCTTCAAGAGAAGGATTGTGCAAGCCCGAGTTATCATTTTTTGATTATTGTTATACCGTCGATTTAAATTCGGCACACACCGGTACACTTACAGACTTGTACAAATGTCATGACCCAGTGGATTGTACTCGTAGTCCAGTCTGAAAATGTATATTTTGTACGTTTCACGGTTGTTTTTTCAGCTACTAAACAGACAGCTTCCTCTGTCCAATCAGTGGGCTGCTTGAAATGTTTACCTTTTTCACGTTAGTGATTGCTGACCAGCGTAACACGAGAACAGCGTGTAAAACCATATGATTGCGATATCTTATCACACTTTCACAAAGCAGATATTGACAACAAGAAAAACTGCGTTCCCTAAAGTGTGTTTTTATCTGTCACTTACTTACATTCTGTCTCTCTCAGCTGTTTTCAGGCAACAACTCCCAGCTGCATCTATAACACGTTTTGCTAGCAATGGAAAGAACTGCAAACCTGTAAGCCAGCTACTTGATGGAAAGAGTCATCATCATCCACACACACAATGGAGGAAGTGGAAAACCCTGAGCAACAAGACTATCTCCTCTAGTCTTTGACATTGTTGATGATGCATCTTCTAGCATTCATTTAGCAGCACATCTGGAGTATCTATGTTTGCACTTGCCACTAATTGCAAGGACAATCCCTTCACTCTTTTGATGCACATGTGAATGCCAGTCCATCGTCCCTTTTGTTCTCCTCCCTTGTCCTCTCCCCACACACCCGTTCCCGTTTGTGAAAGAGCAGCCAGGGATACTCGGATCAAACCCAAAAAGGGTCTATCACTTAACCTCATAAGCCTGCCCCCTACCCACGAAAGCCCACAACCCCCTCCTCCGAGCGGCTGAGTGGTTGCCGTGGCGACAGTTGCCATGACGCCAATGTAGCATCGTCTCTGCGAAGGTGGCGGTGGTTGTGGTCGCTGGCGGTAGTGAGTCAGTGAGGAGGAGATGGGAAGCGCTCCCCATTCAGCTGGGGAGTGGAAGGGGAAGGGGCGGGGAGGCCTGCAGGAGCTGGGCTGCATGCCCTGGAAGGTCAGCAAGCAGAAAGGAGGAGGAGAACTGGTCCTCGGAGGGTCGAGAGGAGGCGGGGAGGACAGGAGGTGCAGGGATCTCAGGGAGTCGCAGCAACAGGATCTCTCGTCGTCCTCCTCGTCCCTCTCCCCTCCTCCTCCTCACCCCACGGCGGTGGCTTCCCAGGAGGCGTCCCCGGCTCCTCCGGCCATCTACCACGAGAAGCAGCGCAGGGAGCTGTGTGCCCTGCACGCACTCAACAACGTCTTCCAGGATGGCACAGCCTTCAGCAGGGACACGCTGCAGGACATCTACCAGAGGTGAACGGGGTGCAGGGGTGATGTGTGTGTGTGTGTGTGTGGGGCACGTAGCGTTGTTTTCATGTGTCATTGGTTCGAGGTCCCATTAGTCCGAGGCTGGTGAATTCTAACTTGCTGACACTGGTGAATGCTAACTAGGGATGGGTATTGTCTGCGATACTTTTAATGGTATCGATTGCATGAGGTCGATACTGTCGGGTATCGGTTCACGTAAAAACGAACGATACCTTGTTTCGATTCTCTGGAAGGCACCCCTGGCCGGTCGCATCTGTAACAGTTGGGCTACTGAGATAAGAGTTTAATGACTGCTTTAGTAGGCTACACTCGTTACTGTGGAAAATAGCCGACAATAGCCTATAATGTTTATTATTATGATGATTATCCAACGTCTATACTCTCCGCTCCACCACACTGTGTGATCATCATCATCATCATCACCTCTGCGGTAGAGCAGTTAAACTTAAATAAAAAGTATCGAAAAGGGTATCGTATCGATTCCCAGGTTTCGAAAAAGGTATCGTATCGATTCAAAGGTGAACGATGCCCATCCCTAATGCTAACCCTAACTCTACTCTAACCCTAACCTTACTCGGACTAATGGGACCTCGGACTATCAATATTTTCCCATGTGTGTGTTTGACCGCATGGCTGCCTCATGTTCCCTCATCCATCTGTCTCTCTCTCTGATTAGTTTGTCGTCTTCACTTTCCCCTTTGTCCTTCATTTTCCTCAACTCTCTTGTATTTCACATTGTTGCCAGACTTTCACCCAGCACTCTGGTGACTCCTCACAAGAAGAGCATGCTGGGAAACGGGAACTATGACGTCAACGTCATCATGGCGGCTCTACAGACGCGTGGATTCGAGGCTGTATGGTGGGACAAAAGAAGGTACAGTAGGCAGGACCAGGCATGCGGAGGTTGACAGCAAACTTATTTTTTGGTCTTTAAGATGAAGTTTGGAATCAAGCATTGTTTCGCTTCATCAGACAGGATAGAGATGGTCATTGTCTGGAGTTGAACCAATGATGTTTTGGAATCGGGTCTGTGTGGGTTGAGTCACCACCAGGGTGCTTATTGCTTGGTGTTCCATACAACCTTTGCCATGTATTAATTCCTGCTGTTACTAGAAAGGGTACAGCAATATTAAAAGTATTGTAAGGGACATTGAGAATTTACAATGTTAGCTCTATATTTGTTATAGGGTTGTGTAGTGTTCCATTAGCAACCATTAAGGTGTGCTGGTATGCTGAAAATGTACTCCAGCAATGTCACTGAAGTAAAGTGCTTGTAAAATCTACAACCCCTCCAGGTTTTTAGCTGCTACCCTCTGTGACTGCGAGATTGTCCTTGTTCACCGTTTGTTTCATAATAGCTTTGCATCAGATTCATGTAAAGGTGGTCATAGACGATATACTGTATATGGGTGTCATGTGGGAATTGAAAGGACATAGAGAAAAGCCAAAGCAGGGAGGCAGGGAAAGAAATAAAATGTACATCAAAAGCCTGATAAGGATCCATTATGTAGAGTGTGGCACTAATGCCTCATTCACACTACAGATATATAGTTGAACGTTTTGCTTTGTAATTCAATGTAATCTCAATGGAAACCAGCTTTAAAGGCTGGATTCCAAGGACAGCCGACATGCCCAGCCTTTAAAGCTGGTTTCCATTGAGATTACATTGAATTACCAAGCAAAACGTTCAACTATATATCTGTAGTGTGAATGAGGCATAACACTGTTGGGTTTAAAGATGACATTCCCTGTATATGGCTCCTTGGTTAAAGCATGACATTCATACTACTAAGATAAGTGCTTTCATAGGCACTGGTGTCAGCCATTCTAAAAATGCATGCACTTAGGCACTATAAGACACTTAAGATAACAAGGCCACCAAATCGAGTAAGCCTTTGACTGTTTGTATCGAGCCTGACCTTGTTCTCATGAACTGCTCAATGATATAATTTGAGTTCATCATACTACGCTACCTTGTCTTGGTTGATTTGTTTATTAACATGTTATGTAATTAATAGACGTTTGACTTAATTAAATAGGAAATAAAATCCCATTAGCAAAAACTTTGTGGAGGACATATCTGTGAGTGATAGTTGAGAACAATGAGGCAGGAAGCTGCCTTTCATCAATGCAATCAATGGTATCACGAGACACAAATTCCTGCTACTTCTCTTTAGAACAAAACGGGTCCAAAGTCGGTGTTATTTTTAATCTCTGTAGTTGACAGCTCGAGTAGCTGACAATTCAGCCATTGTCATCAATTTGTTAAGCTTAAATATTGAAAAGTAGTTTCCGAAAGTAGTATCAGCAGCATGTACACAATTCAGTATTCATACTGCCTATGAGGGTTAGGGATTCACAAAAAAAATGCGTATTATCAAGGCTACTTGATCATTTTACCCCGATACATTCAAATGTAATTTCAATTTTGAGCTGAGATGTAATGTATATTTTAATTGTAAACCCTTTTACTCTTGTGGCTTTGTCTATATTGTCTGTATGCTCTCGTCTCCTCTTCTTCAGGGATGTGTGCTGTATAGAGTTGTCTAATGTGACTGGATTCATTCTCAATGTGCCATCCAACCTGCGCTGGGGGCCCCTCCGACTCCCACTTAAGCGGCAGCACTGGATAGGGGTCAGAGAGGTGGGAGGGGTCTACTACAACCTGGACTCTAAGCTGCGTAACCCACACCCCATCGGCCACCCAGAGGAGCTTAGGTAAAAAACTGGTGTGTCAGTGTACGTGTGTGTGTGTGTGTGTGTGTGTGTGTGTGTGTGTGTGGGCATGCTCATGTCTTGTGTGCTTGTGTCATATGCCTGTGTGTGTGTGTGGTGTATGTTTCACGTATGTGGTCCTATTACAACTATGAACCTGGTTACTACCAGGTATAGACACAGCACCATTGATAGGTCTACTGCACACCGTGAGCATGTGGTACAGTTTTCTAGCATTCAGCAGGCCATCATCGATGGGGAAACCAAGCTAATAGAAACTGCAGGTTTTGATTGATTGAATATTTTATTAGACAAAAATAGAGAACAGTACAAGTATAGTCGGGGACTGATCATTAGTCCGACCTTTCAATATTCCGAGCAGGTTAACATTCACCAGGTTAGCATTCACCAGCGTCAGTAGGTTAGCATTCACCAGTTTCGTTCGGTTAGAATTTCACCAGGTTAGCATTCACCAGCGTTAGTTTTACTGAGGTAAAGTGGCCGGGTCAGAATAATGGGAGGTCGGAAAAATGGGAGGTCGGAACTATGACATGGCACCGTATAGTCGATAAAATAAAAATAATTAGTACAGTACAAGTACAGTTAAACACCCTGCCTAAAAGGAGCATCCCAAATAAGTCCTTTTAAGTTTTTTTTTATTGATTATTTTATTAGACAAAAATGTACAGTACAAGTATAGTCAATACAATTGAAATGTAGTACAGTACAAGTACAGTTAAACACCCTGCCTAAAAGGAACATCTCAAATAAGACCTTTTAAACCTTTGAAACCTTATTCATCCTTCACTTTCTGGCCTCGTATCTGCATCGAACACCTGGCTGTCTACTACATGGCGCTCCAGGCTCACGATCAAACATCGCTACAGAAAACAGAATATCTCACCGCGTTTTTTTGTCAGCATGTTGGCTACTCCTTTCTCATTGTCCACTCTTTATGATGTCACAGGAAGTTCCTGCGTCACCAGCTGAGAGGGAAGAACTGTGAGCTGCTACTGGTGGTCTCTGAGGAAGTGGAGGCGCACCAGACCTGGAGGTCTGACGGCTAGCTGGAGAGAGAAGCCACCAATCGCGTTTCCATTCAGCAGTCGGGTTCGGGATGAAGCAGCGTGGGCGACGACAACAACAGAAACGTGGAATAACAGGAAGAGGAAATAGAACAGTTGTGCACAGCCAATCACGCGGAAGCAACTGTGGGCCAATCGACGCTGGCCAGACGTTCTTTTTCCTCCCCTCCTCCTTTTCTTTTGGTTTTGTTTACACGGCCATCGCTGGGACTCTGTTATCAGATGAGAGCCGAGGTGATGCAGGAAGCAAACACACCTACAGGGAGAACGATAAGAATCACAATGTACAACACCAGTCAGATTTATGGAAAAACTTGTTTCACTATCTTGTATTCTTATGTTTTTATATACTGTATATATATTACTTTTGATTTATTGTTTGTTTTTCTTTTGTTTCTTTTGTTATTTTTTATTTTATTTTATTTTTTACATTTGACAGTTTTTAGTTTTCTAAATGTCCAAAGTGATGGAAATTCAGGCTGTAAAATTATGAGTTTCTTCTGCCTGTCTCCTCCAGCGATCTTACATGTTGGACGTCTGCCATGTTCACTGATGCGTCTAAACGTCTGTCCTTCACCAAATGTGTCCTTCCTTGCTTCACTGTGACTACCACCCCATCCCACCCTCTTTTGATATCTCAATTCACAATCTGTGATCATCACATTGCCAACTTTGTATCTCTCACACCCTGTAATAGTTGTCAATGGACAAGAACACACACACACACACACACACACACACACGCACACACGCACACACATACTGTACATTGAGTCTGTTAACTGAGACACAAAGTGTTTTGTACAGCAACAAAGCAATGCAATACCCAGGCCAAGCACGCCTCCCAGTGGATGTTTGACCTTACTTCATTCTGTAATATTGGTCTATAGAAACACCCTTCCACTAAAGGCTGATTTATGCTTTGGTTACAAAATGTTGTGCAACATGTCACCGAAGCATACATCAGGCTGAACAGCCCTCTGTAGCAATTAGCACAGGATCTCTACCGATACCAACTAAATTCTCACCTTCTAGTCCTCTGTTGTGAAACTTGCCAAACACAGTGGGGT